>NC_054567.1:5627933-5815433 GCF_017654505.1 Polyodon spathula | reverse complement strand
TTTCATGGGGAGGTGGGGAGGGCTGAATGTATAAATGTGTTTCATGGGGAGTGGAGGAAAAATGCTGAATGTGCAGATGTGTTTCATGGGGAGGTGGGGAGGGAAACATCGGCTTGAAATGGGTTTTGAAATAGCTGGGTCAAGGATACCTCGTAAAAAAGCAATTGACTGCTTCTGTAGTCAGGAGAAAATGAAACAATTGGATACATACAATAAATAGCATATACAATAATTACAAAACATATTCTATAGACACTTCCTTTTTTTGGATCAATTGCATTGCATTTCTGTTTCTTTGAATCATTCATTCCCATTTCATATAAACAAAGCTTTGGGCCAGATGTTTGGGGCAATTTTTACTTATTTTACCACTCAGACCCCTAAGTGATCAAACGCCATTGGTGTTTGCAAGAAAGACATTCTATACGATGTTATTATTATTATAATTATAATTATTATTATTATTGTTATTATTACATTTATTGGCTATAATAATGCCAGTGATGATGTGCCCAGAATGATGTTTTGGATATATTTCTGTATTTTTATAATTGTTGTATCCTGGATACAGTAAAATCAGTCTGAAATTTGATTTTCCTTACTTCTATGCGGTTTAAAGGAAGGGAGCTGTATGAAAAGCCTCAGTGTACGGTTTTACTGGATGTTTTCCTAGGGGTAGGTTTTGTTGATTAAAGGGACTCATTCTATTTTGAACCTTTTCCTAATATATTCTTGCCTGTAATATATTATGTCTTCTATATAATTCTCTAGTTTTGTAACTGCTTCATAATTATTTGCCATGTAAACTAACAATTCCATGAAACATTGCTTATGGAAAGATTAATTAAGTTAGAATTGAGCTGGTGAATAATATTCCACTTTCCACTGTGCAATGAAGCCAGTAGGTGAAGCATTGTGCACTGAAGTCTGTGCAACACTGAAGCAGCAATAAAGAATCACACAACACACACACACTAGGATATTGTAAAGGAAAGACTTAATAAACCCAATCTAATTCATATAATGGGATATTACACAGAATGTCAGCCTTGAGAATCACACAGCACACATGTACCCAGATTTTCCTAAGGGAAGACTTTAAAACTCAATCTAATTCACATAATAGGATATTACACAGAATATGAGCCTTGAGTCTTTACACATATTTTGCTTTGCCCTGACCAGCTGTCCGCGCTGATCGAATGCGAGGGGGAAGAAACAAATTTGGACCCATGTACAAGCGGGACAGAGCTCTCAAGCAGCAGAAGAAAGCCTTGATACGCGCCAATGGCTTTAAGATAGAGACCACCCCTCAGATGGTCTCCCCAGTCCAGACGGACTACCCCCTGCCAGGCAACATGCATGGGATTCACACTGTTTCCAAAAGCATGCCTCCCACCGCTCCAATGGTCTCCCCAGTCCAGACAGACTACCCCCTGCCAGGCAACATCCATGGGATTCACACTGTTTCCAAAAGCATGCCTCCCACCGCTCCGATGGTCTCCCCAGTCCAGACGGACTACCCCCTGCCAGGCAACATCCATGGGATTCACACTGTTTCCAAAAGCATGCCTTCCACCGCTCCATCCTCAGTGACCCCCACAGACTATGAGCGCAGCCCCTATGGACCACCATCACTTGGCTTGGCAATGCAGAGCCACAGTGTGCTTCCAGGCTACCAGTACGCCTCATTTCCCAGCCGAGTCATAAAGTCTGAATACCCGGACCACTACACCAGCTCTCCAGAATCCCTGGCAGGCTACCACTATCCTGATGCTTACCAGACCAGCTCTCCGCCCAGTATCCCCACCCTCATCTTGGAGTTTCTCCGCTGCGACCCAGATGAGATTCAGGTGCAGAATAAGATCCTAGCCTACCTGCAACAGGAGCAGGCCAGCAGAAACAAGCATGAGAAGCTCAACACCTTTGGTCTCATGTGTAGGATGGCAGACCAGACTCTATTTTCTATTGTTGAGTGGGCTAGAAGTTGTATATTCTTCAAAGAACTAAAGGTAAGAAAGCTGTCAGATTCTTTTTTTTTAAATGTTTGATGTATCCCAGTGACTTTATATCATCTACATGTTCTTAATATTACAGTTCTGATTAATATTGACCCCGCTTAATAACTTCCTGCTTCAAGACAGCTATCCTGAAGTGAGATGGGGTAGCATATTAGTGTTGCACAGGTTTCAGTGTCTATGGACATCAGAGCACAACTCCTGAATTACAAGGATGAATTGGGTTATTTCTGGCTAGGTAACTTTATTAGGTGCTATTACCAATGGAGTAGAGCGTTTAGAGAATCTAGTCTAATAGAAACAAACTGGGGCCCATATACATTATTTCTTGTATTGTTATTTTTATTAGAAGACCGTTTCAGTTCTGATTTCTCTCAGAACATAGAAAGAGGAAGCGTGTTTACAGATGAATACAAATGAACACTCCCATAGCTTGCTCTATCTGTCTGTTATGTTAAACATCTGAACAAACACAACTTTAAAGGTAGAGTTTTCTAATGGGAAGTTAGGGCAAGTGCAGATAACAATGGGCAAATTATTCTCAGAGCTTTTTTTTTATTGTAAAATGTATATATTTTATGCAGTACATTTTTCTTAGTTGCTCCCATAAAAAAAACATTGTGTGTGGACCAGCATGGCTAATTACACTTCAAAGTGAAATGTGTATGTGGAATGAGTACAATACACATGTTAAGGTTAGAACATTTGAATAAAAAAACAACAAAAAAAACACGCAAGGTGTTTAATCTATGGTCTAGTTTGCATAATTTCAATTTAAAAAAGGTATGGTAAGTAATTTGCACGGATCCATTGTTTAATATTGCCGACACAATTGAAAGTTGAGTTCTAACTGTTTCTCCACTCTCTTCATGATGTTATTTAGTACGCTAAAACTTTATATCTTCAATTCACTTATTTTAAACCCCTGCTTATAATACAGTAGAGATTTTGAAAGCTGCTTAATTTGATAAGGTCCAGCCCTAAACGGGTGTGACACAATGGAAACTGCCTGGGGAAGGGTGCTCTTTTAATTAAGAATCTGGAGATCCTCCTGTTAAAGATTGGAATGCTGGCAGTAGATTTTTAAACATTCTTCTGCTTCTCGGAACTCCTGGACACTTTTCTGATGAAATCCCTGTTCTGTGAAAACCATTACAGCATTTTCTTGTGCAATTTTCCAACTAAATGGAACTCTATTCAACTGATCTGAACAGTGGCATATCTAAAAATCACAGTCATTTAAATCTTGTGAGTAAATATTTAAAAGAAAATCAAATAGTGCTACTAATTATGTATTTAAGCAGAGATTTGTCCCTGTTTAAATACATGTAATCTGAATGTTTCATCAATAGCTATTATATTTATCTGGTTTGATAATTCAGCCACCAAGTGAAACTAGCATTTCCTTTCTGTCAAAATATTAGGTATTATTCCACCTAAGTGACCATAGTACTGTGTTTGGAAGATCAACAGGGTTTTTAGGTGATTGAAGGTGATTTTAAACAGAACTGTGACGTTTGATACAGTCTGTCTGGGTGCTGAATAAACAACAGTCCTGTATTTGATAATCCATCATATGATTACAACCAAGTAATAAGCTAGGTAATACTTGACAACAATCAATGCATTGAAAGCATGTTATTATTATTTGAAATGTCCCAGTTCTTCTTCACAATCACTTTAATGAGCGTCAAAGTCTGGTGTTGAATCTTTTATATTTGTTGTAAAAAAATGTATTTGAACTCTAAAAATTTTTAGAGTTTTTAAACTCTAAAAAAAACTCTTTAAATGCATGTTTAAGCAAGCCCTTATAGGACGTGTAAATATGACTTAAGATTTCTCTTTTTGGGATTGTTGGTAGTCAAAAGCTATCACTTGGTTATTTGACCTCTAGTGCTTTTGATAGAGCTGTCATCCTCTTTTAACATTGAAAAGCATGTCTTTTATAGAGTGCAGCTGTATTGGGGTTAACGGTCAGCCCAGCTACCTTTCACGTTCCTTACAGACTCACAAGTAAGAGCTTACAGAGATGGAGCACAATTGAGGTGACACAGTAATCTAGTGCATCTCCTTTTGGGTAATGATGCATCACTGTCAGGGGCCAGGTGCTGATGCAATATAACTAGCGGTGTGAACCGTGGTGTCAATTGAAAGATGTAATTGAAAGATGTCACAGGCAGGAATTATTGCACGAGGAAAATTCTATCTTCAGCCTTTGCAAGAAAATCAATAGTGTCATGTGTTCGTATTAGCAGTGGCCAGTGTGAGAAAGGTCAGAGCAGTGTTTCTGAGTTCTTTGTGAGGATGCAATGCAGTTATTATGAACAAGCCACCTCTTGATCTCCCCAGCTAGCTAAAATGAGTTTAACCCCTGTACCTGTTTTCATACGTCCAGTGTATTCTCCTGCATTGTATGCTGTCTACTGCACACAAGGGAAACATTACCTTTTTTTTTTACTCTAAATCCTTATTAGTACATTGTTCTGAACTGTACTTGCATGCCTTGTAAGTACATTTCGAATGGATTTTTACTTTCTCTCAAACTCTTTTCGTTGGTTTGATAAATAAGCCCATGCCTCTCTCAAAGCTTAAAATCTTTGTAAATGCAAGACACGGGGGCTGAGCCTCACGGTTATTACAAGTCTTCGATAATGAGCAAGCACTCAGCACTCATACATCTCGTGGAAGTGGTTGTCACTGAACTTTTCTTTGAGCATTTCTGTTTATAAATCTCCGTTACTGTGGACCAGCGTGGTAAGATTTTACAGTAACATTGATGAGGATCACATTAAAGCCATGCAATTAGATTTTTAATTCATTTTAGCTTTCTAGTTCTTCCCTAAATCAGTCCTGCATAAAAGAATCTGGCGGGTCATCAGGAGTTCGATAAGTGTCTCAACCTACATCAATCTATATTATAAAACACCTGCTACTGTGGGTGTGGCTATGGATAAAATGGAATTTTCTGAAATTTTAATGAAATGGCAGTGGTTTTTAAAGGGCATTAACACACTTTAATTGCGTTTGTGTGTGTGTATTGATACATACAGTATTCATTATACAGTGTAATTGACTACAAACTTTTTTCACTTAATAATTAAACGTTGTTACATTGTAACTACACTACCATTGCTGTGTTACTAAAGTATATAGGCTAGTTGGTAACACTTTAAAATAATGGCTGTAAATTCCTAATGAATTCAAACTGGATACCACAGGAATAACACCGCAATATCTTACTATATTGTATTACTTACTGATTGCTGCTTTTCTTTAGTAGGGATTTTACATTTTCCAAGTGTTAAACGTTTAGACTCTTTCCAAAACCATTATCAAAGGCAGAGGTCAGCTGTAGGGTTTATACAGTAGGATATGTGCACCACAAGATTATTCAATAGTTCTTGAAGGTTCAGTCTTTTTTGTGCGCTGCTATCAGGATTAAGCTAGTACAGACTTGCAGGATTTTCTAGTCCACATTATAGTTAATTTGCCATAGACCAGATCACTGGTACACTGGAATTGACCCCTTAGAGTTTAAGTTTAGAACTGATGTGTAGCTTGGCAGCGGTTCCACTATCTTAAAATAAAGCACTTGAGCATGAACTGGGGTTACAGGAAGCTGACATTGACTTGAGCCATTTTTCTTGCAAAGTATGCACTGTGCTGGAGAAATACCAGTGTTCTAGGTTATTATGATAGCTGTCTTTCTCATGGTAGATCAGATAAACCAAACAAAAGGATCATTGTTTCCTAGATGAAGGAGATAATGATTGACGTTGACTTGTAAACATATAGATACACAGGAGCAATAGAAATTGGTTGTTAATATAAATACTGGGGAGCAATAGAAATGCATTGTTAATATAGATACACAGGAGTTATAGAAATGCATTGTTAATATAGATAAACAGGAGTTATAGAAATGCATTGTTAATATAGATAAACAGGAGCTATAGAAATGCATTGTTAATATAGATACACAGGAGTTATAGAAATGCATTGTTAATATAGATAAACAGCAGCTATAGAAATGCATTGTTAATATAGATACACGGGAGCTATAGAAATGCATTGTTAATATAGATACACAGGAGTTATAGAAATGCATGCTAATATAGATACACAGGAGCTATAGAAATGCATTGCTAATATAGATACACAGGAGCAATAGAAATGCATTGTTAATATAGATACACAGGAGCTATAGAAATGCATTGTTAATATAGATACACAGGAGTTATAGAAATGCATTGTTAATATAGATACACAGGAGCTATAGAAATGCATTGTTAATATAGATACACAGGAGTTATAGAAATGCATTGTTAATATAGATACACAGGAGTTATAGAAATGCATTGTTAATATAGATACACAGGAGTTATAGAAATGCATTGTTAATATAGATACACAGGAGTTATAGAAATGCATTGTTAATATAGATACACAGGAGTTATAGAAATGCATTGTTAATATAGATACACAGGAGCTATAGAAATGCATTGTTAATATAGATACACAGGAGCTATAGAAATGCATTGTTAATATAGATACACAGGAGCTATAGAAATGCATTGTTAATATAGATACACAGGAGCTATAGAAATGCATTGTTAATATAGATACACGGGAGCTATAGAAATGCATTGCTAATATAGATACACAGGAGCTATAGAAATGCATTGTTAATATAGATACACAGGAGTTATAGAAATGCATTGTTAATATAGAGTTATAGAAATGCATTGTTAATATAGATACACAGGAGTTATAGAAATGCATTGTTAATATAGATACACAGGAGTTATAGAAATGCATTGTTAATATAGATACACAGGAGCTATAGAAATGCATTGTTAATATAGATACACAGGAGTTATAGAAATGCATTGTTAATATAGATACACAGGAGCTATAGAAATGCATTGTTAATATAGATACACAGGAGTTATAGAAATGCATTGTTAATATAGATACACAGGAGTTATAGAAATGCATTGTTAATATAGATACACAGGAGTTATAGAAATGCATTGTTAATATAGATACACAGGAGTTATAGGAGATACACAGGAGTTATAGAAATGCATTGTTAATATAGATACACAGGAGTTATAGAAATGCATTGTTAATATAGATACACAGGAGTTATAGAAATGCATTGTTAATATAGATACACAGGAGTTATAGAAATGCATTGTTAATATAGATACACAGGAGTTATAGAAATGCATTGTTAATATAGATACACAGGAGTTATAGAAATGCATTGTTAATATAGATACACAGGAGTTATAGAAATGCATTGTTAATATAGATACACAGGAGTTATAGAAATGCATTGTTAATATAGATACACAGGAGATACACTATAGAAATGCATTGTTAATATAGATACACAGGAGTTATAGAAATGCATTGTTATATAGATACACAGGAGTTATAGAAATGCATTGTTAATATAGATACACAGGAGCTATAGAAATGCATTGTTAATATAGATACACAGGAGTTATAGAAATGCATTGTTAATATAGATACACAGGAGTTATAGAAATGCATTGTTAATATAGATACACAGGAGTTATAGAAATGCATTGTTAATATAGATACACAGGAGTTATAGAAATGCATTGTTAATATAGATACACAGGAGTTATAGAAATGCATTGTTAATATAGATACACAGGAGTTATAGAAATGCATTGTTAATATAGATACACAGGAGTTATAGAAATGCATTGTTAATATAGATACACAGGAGTTATAGAAATGCATTGTTAATATAGATACACAGGAGTTATAGAAATGCATTGTTAATATAGATACACGGGAGTTATAGAAATGCATTGTTAATATAGATACACAGGAGCTATAGAAATGCATTGTTAATATAGATACACAGGAGCTATAGAAATGCATTGTTAATATAGATACACAGGAGCTATAGAAATGCATTGTTAATATAGATATAGATACATTGTTAATATAGATACACAGGAGTTATAGAAATGCATTGTTAATATAGATAAACAGGAGCTATATAAATGCATTGTTAATATAGATACACAGGAGTTATAGAAATGCATTGTTAATATAGATACACAGGAGTTATAGAAATGCATTGTTAATATAGATACACGGGAGTTATAGAAATGCATTGTTAATATAGATAAACAGGAGCTATAGAAATGCATTGTTAATATAGATACAGAGGAGTTATAGAAATGCATTGTTATATAGATACACAGGAGTTATAGAAATGCATTGTTAATATAGATACAGGAGTTATAGAAATGCATTGTTAATATAGATACACAGGAGTTATAGAAATGCATTGTTAATATAGATACATGGGAGTTATAGAAATGCATTGCTAATATAGATACACGGGATATAGAAATGCACTAATATAGATACACAGGAGTTATAGAAATGCATTGCTAATATAGATACACAGGAGCTATAGAAATGCATTGTTAATATAGATACACAGGAGTTATAGAAATGCATTGTTAATATAGATACACGGGAGCTATAGAAATGCATTGTTAATATAGATACACAGGAGCTATAGAAATGCATTGTTAATATAGATACACAGGAGCTATAGAAATGCATTGTTAATATAGATACACAGGAGTTATAGAAATGCATTGTTAATATAGATACACAGGAGTTATAGAAATGCATTGTTAATATAGATACACAGGAGTTATAGAAATGCATTGTTAATATAGATACACAGGAGTTATAGAAATGCATTGTTAATATAGATACACAGGAGTTATAGAAATGCATTGTTAATATAGATACATGGGAGTTATAGAAATGCATTGTTAATATAGATACATAGGGAGTTATAGAAATGCATTGTTAATATAGATACACAGGAGTTATAGAAATGCATTGTTAATATAGATACACAGGAGCTATAGAAATGCATTGTTAATATAGATACACAGGAGTTATAGAAATGCATTGTTAATATAGATACACAGGAGTTATAGAAATGCATTGTTAATATAGATACACAGGAGTTATAGAAATGCATTGTTAATATAGATACACAGGAGTTATAGAAATGCATTGTTAATATAGATACACAGGAGTTATAGAAATGCATTGTTAATATAGATACACAGGAGTTATAGAAATGCATTGTTAATATAGATACACAGGAGTTATAGAAATGCATTGTTAATATAGATACACAGGAGTTATAGAAATGCATTGTTAATATAGATACACAGGAGTTATAGAAATGCATTGTTAATATAGATACACAGGAGTTATAGAAATGCATTGTTAATATAGATAGGAGTTATAGAAATGCATTGTTAATATAGATACACGGGAGTTATAGAAATGCATTGTTAATATAGATACACAGGAGCTATAGAAATGCATTGTTAATATAGATACACAGGAGCTATAGAAATGCATTGTTAATATAGATACACAGGAGTTATAGAAATGCATTGCTAATATAGATACACAGGACTATAGAAATGCATTGCTAATATAGATACACAGGAGCTATAGAAATGCATTGCTAATATAGATACACAGGAGCTATAGAAATGCATTGCTAATATAGATACACAGGAGCTATAGAAATGCATTGCTAATATAGATACACAGGAGCTATAGAAATGCATTGCTAATATAGATACACAGGAGCTATAGAAATGCATTGCTAATATAGATACACAGGAGCTATAGAAATGCATTGTTAATATAGATACACAGGAGTTATAGAAATGCATTGTTAATATAGATACACAGGAGTTATAGAAATGCATTGTTAATATAGATACACAGGAGTTATAGAAATGCATTGTTAATATAGATACACAGGAGTTATAGAAATGCATTGTTAATATAGATACATTGTTAATATAGGAGCTATAGAAATGCATTGTTAATATAGATACACAGGAGTTATAGAAATGCATTGTTAATATAGATACACAGGAGTTATAGAAATGCATTGTTAATATAGATACACAGGAGTTATAGAAATGCATTGTTAATATAGATACACAGGAGTTATAGAAATGCATTGTTAATATAGATACACAGGAGTTATAGAAATGCATTGTTAATATAGATACACAGGAGCTATAGAAATGCATTGTTAATATAGATACACAGGAGCTATAGAAATGCATTGTTAATATAGATACACAGGAGTTATAGAAATGCATTGTTAATATAGATACACAGGAGTTATAGAAATGCATTGTTAATATAGATACACAGGAGTTATAGAAATGCATTGTTAATATAGATACACAGGAGCTATAGAAATGCATTGTTAATATAGATACACAGGAGTTATAGAAATGCATTGTTAATATAGATACACAGGAGTTATAGAAATGCATTTAATATAGATACACAGGAGAGAAATGCATTGCTAATATAGATACACAGGAGTTATAGAAATGCATTGTTAATATAGATACACAGGAGCTATAGAAATGCATTGTTAATATAGATACACAGGAGTTATAGAAATGCATTGTTAATATAGATACACAGGAGTTATAGAAATGCATTGTTAATATAGATACACAGGAGTTATAGAAATGCATTGTTAATATAGATACACAGCAGCTATAGAAATGCATTGTTAATATAGATACACAGGAGCTATAGAAATGCATTGTTAATATAGATACACAGGAGCTATAGAAATGCATTGCTAATATAGATACACAGGAGTTATAGAAATGCATTGTTAATATAGATACACAGGCAGTTAATATAGATATAGAAATGCATTGTTAATATAGATACACAGGAGTTATAGAAATGCATTGTTAATATAGATACACAGGAGTTATAGAAATGCATTGTTAATATAGATACACAGGAGTTATAGAAATGCATTGTTAATATAGATACACAGGAGTATATGCATTGTTAATAAATACATGGGAGTTATTGCATTGTTAATATAGATACACAGGAGTTATAGAAATGCATTGTTAATATAGATACACGGGAGTTATAGAAATGCATTGTTAATATAGATACACAGTTATAGAAATGGAGATTATAGAAATGCATTGTTAATATAGATACACAGGAGCTATAGAAATGCATTGTTAATATAGATACACAGGAGTTATAGAAATGCATTGTTAATATAGATACACAGGAGTTATAGAAATGCATTGTTAATATAGATACACAGGAGCTATAGAAATGCATTGTTAATATAGATACACAGGAGTTATAGAAATGCATTGTTAATATAGATACACAGGATATAGAAATGCATTGTTAATATAGATACACAGGAGTTATAGAAATGCATTGGATACACAGGAGTTATAGAAATGCATTGTTAATATAGATACACAGGAGTTATAGAAATGCATTGTTAATATAGATACACAGGAGTTATAGAAATGCATTGTTAATATAGATACACAGGAGTTATAGAAATGCATTGTTAATATAGATACATGGGAGTTATAGAAATGCATTGTTAATATAGATACACAGGAGCTATAGAAATGCATTGTTAATATAGATACACAGGAGTTATAGAAATGCATTGTTAATATAGATACACAGGAGCTATAGAAATGCATTGTTAATATAGATACACAGGAGCTATAGAAATGCATTGTTAATATAGATACACAGGAGCTATAGAAATGCATTGTTAATATAGATACACAGGAGCTATAGAAATGCATTGTTAATATAGATACACAGGAGTTATAGAAATGCATTGTTAATATAGATACACAGGAGCTATAGAAATGCATTGTTAATATAGATACACAGGAGCTATAGAAATGCATTGTTAATATAGATACACAGGAGCTATAGAAATGCATTGTTAATATAGATACATGGGAGTTATAGAAACAGGAGCTATAGAAATGCATTGATACACAGGAGCTATAATATAGATACACAGGAGTTATAGAAATGCATTGTTAATATAGATACACAGGAGCTATAGAAATGCATTGTAATATAGAGGAGCTATAGAAATGCATTGTTAATATAGATACACAGGAGTTATAGAAATGCATTGTTAATATAGATACACAGGAGTTATAGAAATGCATTGTTAATATAGATACACAGGAGTTATAGAAATGCATTGTTAATATAGATACACGGGACTATAGAAATGCATTGTTAATATAGATACACAGGAGCTATAGAAATGCATTGCTAATATAGATACACAGGAGCTATAGAAATGCATTGTTAATATAGATACACAGGAGCTATAGAAATGCATTGTTAATATAGATACACAGGAGTTATAGAAATGCATTGTTAATATAGATACACAGGAGTTATAGAAATGCATTGTTAATATAGATACACAGGAGTTATAGAAATGCATTGTTAATATAGATACACAGGAGTTATAGAAATGCATTGTTAATATAGATACACAGGAGCTATAGAAATGCATTGCTAATATAGATACACAGGAGCTATAGAAATGCATTGCTAATATAGATACACAGGAGTTATATAGAAATGCATTGTTAATATAGATACACAGGAGCTATAGAAATGCATTGTTAATATAGATACACAGGAGTTATAGAAATGCATTGTTAATATAGATACACAGGAGTTATAGAAATGCATTGTTAATATAGATACACAGGAGTTATAGAAATGCATTGTTAATATAGATACATGGGAGTTATAGAAATGCATTGCTAATATAGATACACGGGAGCTATAGAAATGCATTGCTAATATAGATACACAGGAGTTATAGAAATGCATTGCTAATATAGATACACAGGAGTTATAGAAATGCATTGTTAATATAGATACACAGGAGTTATAGAAATGCATTGTTAATATAGATACACAGGAGTTATAGAAATGCATTGTTAATATAGATACACGGGAGTTATAGAAATGCATTGTTAATATAGATACACGGGAGTTATAGAAATGCATTGTTAATATAGATACACAGGAGTTATAGAAATGCATTGCTAATATAGATACACAGGAGCTATAGAAATGCATTGCTAATATAGATACACAGGAGCTATAGAAATGCATTGCTAATATAGATACACAGGAGCTATAGAAATGCATTGCTAATATAGATACACAGGAGCTATAGAAATGCATTGCTAATATAGATACACAGGAGCTATAGAAATGCATTGCTAATATAGATACACAGGAGCTATAGAAATGCATTGCTAATATAGATACACAGGAGTTATAGAAATGCATTGCTAATATAGATACACAGGAGCTATAGAAATGCATTGTTAATATAGATACACAGGAGCTATAGAAATGCATTGTTAATATAGATACACGGGAGCTATAGAAATGCATTGCTAATATAGATACACGGGAGCTATAGAAATGCATTGTTAATATAGATACACAGGAGTTATAGAAATGCATTGTTAATATAGATACACAGGAGTTATAGAAATGCATTGTTAATATAGATACACAGGAGTTATAGAAATGCATATAGATACACAGGATATAGATACACAGGCATTGTTAATATAGATACACAGGAGTTATAGAAATGCATTGTTAATATAGATACACAGGAGTTATAGAAATGCATTGTTAATATAGATACACAGGAGTTATAGAAATGCATTGTTAATATAGATAGTTATATAGAAATGCATTGTTAATATAGATACACAGGAGCTATAGAAATGCATTGTTAATATAGATACACAGGAGCTATAGAAATGCATTGCTAATATAGATACACAGGAGCTATAGAAATGCATTGTTAATATAGATACACAGGAGCTATAGAAATGAAATGCATTGAAATTAATATAGATACACAGGAGTTATAGAAATGCATTGTTAATATAGATACACAGGAGCTATAGAAATGCATTGTTAATATAGATACACAGGAGCTATAGAAATGCATTGTTAATATAGATACACGGGAGCTATAGAAATGCATTGTTAATATAGATACACAGGAGCTATAGAAATGCATTGTTAATATAGATACACAGGAGTTATAGAAATGCATTGTTAATATAGATACACGGGAGCTATAGAAATGCATTGTTAATATAGATACACAGGAGCTATAGAAATGCATTGTTAATATAGATACACAGGAGCTATAGAAATGCATTGTTAATATAGATACACAGGAGCTATAGAAATGCATTGTTAATATAGATACACAGGAGTTATAGAAATGCATTGTTAATATAGATACACAGGAGCTATAGAAATGCATTGTTAATATAGATACATGGGAGTTATAGAAATGCATTGTTAATATAGATACACAGGCGCTATAGAAATGCATTGTTAATATAGATACACAGGAGCTATAGAAATGCATTGTTAATATAGATACACAGGAGCTATAGAAATGCATTGTTAATATAGATACACAGGAGCTATAGAAATGCATTGTTAATATAGATACACAGGAGCTATAGAAATGCATTGTTAATATAGATACACAGGAGTTATAGAAATGCATTGTTAATATAGATACACAGGAGTTATAGAAATGCATTGTTAATATAGATACACAGGAGCTATAGAAATGCATTGTTAATATAGATACACAGGAGTTATAGAAATGCATTGTTAATATAGATACACAGGAGCTATAGAAATGCATTGTTAATATAGATACACAGGAGCTATAGAAATGCATTGTTAATATAGATACACAGGAGCTATAGAAATGCATTGTTAATATAGATACACAGGAGCTATAGAAATGCATTGTTAATATAGATACACGGGAGTTATAGAAATGCATTGTTAATATAGATACACAGGAGTTATAGAAATGCATTGTTAATATAGATACACAGGAGTTATAGAAATGCATTGTTAATATAGATACACAGGAGCTATAGAAATGCATTGTTAATATAGATACACAGGAGCTATTAGAAATGCATTGCTAATATAGATACACAGGAGCTATAGAAATGCATTGCTAATATAGATACACAGGAGCTATAGAAATGCATTGCTAATATAGATACACAGGAGCTATAGAAATGCATTGCTAATATAGATACACAGGAGCTATAGAAATGCATTGCTAATATAGATACACAGGAGCTATAGAAATGCATTGCTAATATAGATACACAGGAGCTATAGAAATGCATTGTTAATATAGATACACAGGAGCTATAGAAATGCATTGCTAATATAGATACACAGGAGCTATAGAAATGCATTGTTAATATAGATACACAGGAGCTATAGAAATGCATTGTTAATATAGATACACAGGAGCTATAGAAATGCATTGTTAATATAGATACACAGGCGCTATAGAAATGCATTGTTAATATAGATACACAGGAGTTATAGAAATGTATTGTTGATATAGATACACAGGAGTTATAGAAATGCATTGTTAATATAGATACACAGGAGTTATAGAAATGCATTGTTAATATAGATACACAGGAGTTATAGAAATGCATTGTTAATATAGATACACAGGAGTTATAGAAATGCATTGTTAATATAGATACACAGGAGTTATAGAAATGCATTGTTAATATAGATACACAGGAGTTATAGAAATGCATTGTTAATATAGATACACAGGAGTTATAGAAATGCATTGTTAATATAGATACACAGGAGTTATAGAAATGTATTGTTGATATAGATACACAGGAGTTATAGAAATGCATTGTTAATATAGATACACAGGAGTTATAGAAATGCATTGTTAATATAGATACACAGGAGTTATAGAAATGCATTGTTAATATAGATACATGGGAGTTATAGAAATGCATTGCTAATATAGATACACAGGAGCTATAGAAATGCATTGCTAATATAGATACACAGGAGTTATAGAAATGCATTGTTAATATAGATACACAGGAGCTATAGAAATGCATTGTTAATATAGATACACAGGAGTTATAGAAATGCATTGTTAATATAGATACACAGGAGTTATAGAAATGCATTGTTAATATAGATACACAGGAGCTATAGAAATGCATTGTTAATATAGATACACGGGAGCTATAGAAATGCATTGTTAATATAGATACACGGGAGCTATAGAAATGCATTGTTAATATAGATACACAGGAGCTATAGAAATGCATTGTTAATATAGATACACGGGAGTTATAGAAATGCATTGTTAATATAGATACACGGGAGTTATAGAAATGCATTGTTAATATAGATACACGGGAGTTATAGAAATGCATTGTTAATATAGATACACGGGAGCTATAGAAATGCATTGTTAATATAGATACACAGGAGTTATAGAAATGCATTGTTAATATAGATACACAGGAGTTATAGAAATGCATTGTTAATATAGATACATGGGAGTTATAGAAATGCATTGTTAATATAGATACATGGGAGTTATAGAAATGCATTGTTAATATAGATACACAGGAGTTATAGAAATGCATTGTTAATATAGATACACGGGAGTTATAGAAATGCATTGTTAATATAGATACAGGGGAGTTATAGAAATGCATTGTTAATATAGATACACGGGAGCTATAGAAATGCATTGCTAATATAGATACACGGGAGCTATAGAAATGCATTGCTAATATAGATACACGGGAGCTATAGAAATGCATTGCTAATATAGATACACAGGAGTTATAGAAATGCATTGTTAATATAGATACACAGGAGTTATATAAATGCATTGTTAATATAGATACACAGGAGCTATAGAAATGCATTGTTAATTTATGTTTTTACATTTTTCTAAAGCTAGGCTTTTGTGTTTTAATTGTTATTTTTTATAAATGTTCGTGCATATTTTTGATTTATATTTAATTTAAATGGCACCCTATTGGGCCTGTCTGAGCCGAGCTGCGGGATCGCGCCTCTATCCTTGGCTGAGCATCGCTCGCTCGACCTGTATTACTAACAGCTCATCTCTGCTTCTGGTTGAACTCCCCAAATTGTTTTAAGTTTGGGGTCCGTATGGGCATAGTGTATCGGCAGGGCTGACCTTCTCGTGTGAATATCTCAGGCACCGTAATGGCTAGCTTCCTGTTTCAAGGTTTGTTTGAAGTACATTTTTAGAGCTTTCCAATAATGTATCATTGTGAAACTGTAGCTAACTGATAGCATTCTGGTTTTAACCTCATTTTAAAGCGCAGGCTTTGTGTTTTCCATAGATGTCAGACATGCCCGTATGCATCTGTCCGGTTGGACCCCAGGTTACAAGGAAAGTCAGTTTTCCGACGTGTCCTTATGGGGGCTAGTACACTTGTTATGCTATCATTCTTTTTTAAATCGTACTGTAATGGGTGTTGATCTTACAGAGGAAAGATTAAAGGGTTTGAGGGAAGCAGAAGCTGAACTTGAAGCCCCAGTGATGGAGGTATATATATATATATATAGAGAGAGAGAGAGAGAGAGAGAGAGAGAGAGAGAGAGAGAGAGAGACGTAGCTTTATGATAATGTAGAAAAAGTTGTTATCTTTAGGGGTGATTCACCAGCATTAGCAATTCATTCATCTATGAAATGGGGTAAATTCTAATATTATATTGCTTACTTTTTTATATTCTATTATGTGTATAAACCCAGTGGGCTTTCGTGCACCTCACTTCCCTAGCATCAACCTAATGGAATAGTTAATGAGCCTGGCAAAGGCTAATGTAAAAAGAAACAGCTACAGAGAATCGTATAGCGCACACACAATAGGATATTAAACAAGTAAGACATGGAATAATGCATTGGATTAGGAGCTGTTCAGGCACAGAAAATATCTGCCATTATCAAGCGTTACAATTGCATTTATATAACATCCAGAATTGAATACTGTGCTTTATTTAATAACACGCTGTCACAAAGATGGCTGGAGTGGGTGACGTCAGACCAGAAGCAGGAAATAAACCCGACAAAGAGGTGGAGTTTGGTGGAGCTGAGCGAATGGTCTCGCTCAGCATTTAATGAATGAACAGACAGACAGAAAATAAACGGTTGTAACAAACAAAAACGGGACACGACACATTCGCCAAAATAAACAGACAAACAAAACGGACTAACACTAAACAAAACACGGTGAGCAGATATTTTACTTCTATTATTTATGATCACAATTATTACCTCCATCTCCTATCCCGTTCTCAACTCACCGAACACACAACCCCGAGCGAGTGAAAACATGTTGTTTTTATGCAGCTGTACCGAGACTCGATTGCTAATCAATCATTCAGTTGGAGTCGCGGTACAACTGCACGTGAATTAATAAAGTGCAATTCCCCGTGCTCACATAGTATTACTTTTTACTTGCACGTGAAGTGCTGTGCAATCCTCGTGCCTAAATACAAATATACATTTTTAAACACTCGTGTTACACAGACCCATTTATATCCCGTGTACCAATGACTATACACCAACATTTAACACACCACACGCAACATATACACCACACGCAACAGGGGCGGGCACTTTGTCACACATACTTTGTCAAGAGGCTGTCTTAGACACTGCGTGGGAACCAGCGGTAACAAGAATCAATTCACTTTGTGAGCAGTATTGACCAATATTGAAAAAGACCTGCACTTCCATGTAAACACAGCTGCTGACATGTGCTTCCTTTTTCATTCCCGGCATTAATAGTAATCTCATCATGGTTCTGACAGAGGCATGCAGTTAACATGAGAGCTCTCAATAGGAACATATGTACATGAGCAGGCCTGCCAGGACATACTTCATTGCACCGATTCGTATTGAACAGCACAGTCTGATAAGAAATATGTTTTTATTTAACACAGTCTCAGATATAAGCTACAATAGCAGTAGTATACTGAATATGCATATTACATCAGGTACTAGGACAGTGTTGCCTGTTGTTTTAATTTATTTTTTATTTTTTATAAATGGTTTCATAAATAATAAGTCTTACTGTTAAATAAAAAATTAAAGAGTATTATTGTTAAATATCTTATAACCATATTACCATTGATGGGTTTTAGTGACCTATTATGAATAGCTGTTTCACAAATAAACTCATAGGGAGAATAGTTTGATGTAGTCATAGGATACCTTTCTTAATAAAGTAAAGTTTTATACTGGTCAATATTTTATAGTGTTACCCATCTTAGCAGATGTTAATATGTAATGTGTTAGTATAAGGTAGAGGCAGCTCTTTGAGGTAATATAGGTAATAAAATGTTAACATCTTTCTCAAACTAATCAACTTGACAATGCAGTTAGTTTAGTTGAATTGGGGTCTGTATAATTGATCTTAACAGTATGTAAATTCAGTAGCACCACCTTTTTAAAATGTTAAGAACATACGAACATAAGAAAGTTTACAAACGAGAGGAGGCCATTCGGCCCATCTTGCTCGTTTGGTTGTTAGTAGCTTATTGATCCCAGAATCTCATCAAGCAGCTTCTTGAAGGATCCCAGGGTGCCAGCTTCAACAACATTACTGGGGAGTTGATTCCAGACCCTCACAATTCTCTGTGTAAAAAAGTGTCTCCTATTTTCTGTTCTGAATGCCCCTTTGTCTAATCTCCATTTGTGACCCCTGGTCCTTGTTTCTTTTTTCAGGCTGAAAAAGTTCCTTGGGTCGACACTGTCAATACCTTTTAGAATTTTGAATGCTTGAATTAGGTCGCCACGTAGTCTTCTTTGTTCAAGACTGAACAGATTCAATTCTTTTAGCCTGTCTGCATATGACATGCCTTTTAAGCCCGGAATAATTCTGGTCGCTCTTCTTTGCACTCTTTCTAGAGCAGCAATATCTTTTTTATAGCGAGGTGACCAGAACTGCACACAATATTCAAGATGAGGTCTTACTAGTGCATTGTACAGTTTTAACATTACTTCCCTTGATTTAAATTCAACACTTTTCACAATGTATCCGAGCATCTTGTTAGCCTTTTTAATAGCTTCCCCACATTGTCTAGATGAAGGCATTTCTGAGTCAACAAAAACTCCTAGGTGTTTTTCATAGATTCCTTCTCCAATTTCAGTATCTCCCATATGATATTTATAAAGTACATTTTTATTTCCTGCGTGCAGTACCTTACACTTTTCTCTATTAAATGTCATTTGCCATGTGTCTGCCCAGTTCTGAATCTTGTCTAGATCATTTTGAATGACCTTTGCTGCTGCAACAGTGTTTGCCACTCCTCCTACTTTTGTGTCGTCTGCAGATTTAACAAGTTTGCTTACTATACCAGAATCTAAATCATTAATCATTAATTAAACCAAACCTGGCATTCTCTATTTTAAAGACAAAAATGCACTGAAGAGACTCACAAACACTGTTGGAGATGCCGTTATTGTACCCTTTTTGGTATTTAGATTCGCCACTGTATAGAATTGAACAGACCCCAGAGTGTAGTTCCAGTTACAGAATGTTAAAAATGACAGGAAACATTTTGTTGTTGATAATAGAAGGGGTTGAATTGTGAAAGCTTGTTTCCTGGCTTTGTTGTGTTGAATGCGAAGGTGAATATTAATAGAGCAGTTGTATCAAGGTTGTCATCCTGTAGGGGTGTCTACCCTTCCAGTGCTCTCTGTCCCCAGCGCTGTAAGAAAGAGCAGCTCTGCTTCACTTGCTTCTGTGTAAAGACCTCTTCGATATCTAACAGGATTGGGAGCGCTCCTTTAGTCCTCAGTCTGAGCAGGTGTTTTGGGTCCAAAGCCAGCATGGAAATTAAACCACAAAGTGAAAGATTAACAAAGACTGGGCTTAATATTTTTGCAGTTATTAATTACAAAGGGCTGGAGGCTGCCTTCCCTATCTGTGCAAACACACGTTTGAAGGGATCCCTGAAGTTTTAGAAAAACTGGTTAATTTGTGGTTAGGTTCATCTTTTCTATATGGCCAGTGTTGTGAGACATTGTTATTTTATCATCTTTGTACATTTTTTAAGCAGCGATTTTATATGAAATACCTGCAGAAATCTTTTTAGCCCAAACTTTTTACCCCCAATTTTGAACCCCAACTAAGAATATGCAGTTTCGCTCCTTCAATGCAACAGCTCTCCACTAGCTCAGCAGAAGGTCAGTGGACCTTGGCCAGTCCCACAACCATTACACAGAGGAGCTTCGGCGTGAATGAGCTACTGCCCTCTGGAGGACAAAGCCAGCCCAACACGTGCCAGCTTTAGCTCATCAGGCGCCTGGCCAGTAGGGTGTGGTGCAGTGTGATAAGTGGAAATAGTCCCCGACAATTTTGCCTTGGCAGTGCCAGAGCCAGTGAAGGTTAGTGACTTTGCACAGCCAGGACGTGAACCTGCCCTCCCGACTGTGTGACTGCACAACAAGCGCTTGTGCTTCTAGCAGCTGAGCCATATGGGGACCCCCTGAAATACTGTTTTTACCACAGTAATGCATCAGGCACTGTGCTTAATTTTGCTAAAGAACCTCAACTTATACTTTAAATAATCGTCTAAACTAAGGTCCCAATTCTGTTTGTTTCCCTGGGAATTGCTTTTTGTGAAACTGTTTGTCCATGTCATAAAGAAGGTGGGAGCATTATTAAAGGTTACATTTTGTTTATTAAATAAACATATACAATATATTCACAAAATATAACAGTAAGCCAGTTTATTATAAACACAGACTGCATTGTGTAGTGCTGTTGACTCATTTATTGTGAGATTGTAATCCTTGTTTAGTACAGTATTTGCATTATAATACATGGCGCTTGATATATGCATTGATACTCAGTTCCAGCTCTTTGTGTTTATTAGGCAGGTGTAGTAGACAGTGTTGCACAATTGTTATGTTAATCCTGGATCAGGAAGCTACTGTAAAGGCACTGATGTAGCTCTGTATACCCTGACTTACAGTACTCTACCCTCCAAGAAAGGGTATTTGTTATTCCCTTTATACCACACACCTTGTTAAACGTGGTACATGCTTGTCTTAGTTCTTATGTAAGTTTAACAAATGACAACTATAATTTAGGGGTTTATTTTCATGATCTAAGCAGTATTTAAATGTCATTTGAATTTAAGTCTATGAACCTGTTTTTTTATTGTGGGTATTAACGTTAAAAAGTGGGACAAAAAGTCTCCCATCGGGTAAAACAGCTACATGATTAACACAAAGCTAATTTGCTATTTAGATCCATTGTTTAGATTATAAAAAGAGACCCTGCTGAATTGCCTTAAACATGTTTCAGTCGCTTGCGTTTTTCATGTTGAGTTTATGTGGCTTGGATGTCACAAAGCAATACAGAGTAGGTCAATGAGTCCTTTAGCTTCAGCTCAGGTCTCCAGCAGATCAAAACATGTGCTTGGGCTGGGCTCTGAAAGAGACATGACTGTCCCCAGATATATCGTTTCATTTAAGAGACAGTAATTCTGTCACCCAGGGCCTGACAAATGACTAGCAAGACTCGTGCTGTGCTGTTAGCAGGAGACCCTAACGTGCGCCTGCTGTCATCCAGTTGAAAGTTACTGACTACACTGGCCTTCAGCCAAAGGACTCATATTGCAGGTTGACAGTGAGAGGCCAGGCTGCTGTGCGTGTTTATTGTGGAGGACGAAAGGTGAAAGAGTACTAGAGAGGTGAAGAGGTTGAGGAGGTCACTACTGACACTCGTAAATACACTGAAACTGAGACGAGATGGGATGTGTCAGTGCAGGACTGGCACCTACTTGTAGATGAAGAAATATGGGAGGGAGAAATAATGGGGCAATTCTCTGGCAGGCAGCATCTTTTCAAGGGGCAGTCATCCAGTGAAAAATCTGACAGCACAGAGCTTTCATTGGCATTGTAGATAAAAACAAAACAAAAAGTTTAAAAAAAAAAAAAGTATTGATTTAAGATTTTATTAAATGTTTTAAAATGCTGTTTAGTTTTTAAGTTAACTTACTTTTTGAAATGGAGAAAATCTGCAAAATCAAGCAGTAAGCAATATTACATCAAGTAATATTATCAAGGGCTCTGATGCAAAGTTGTTCTTTCTCAGATTTGTAACATTGACATTTTTTTTTTTCTATTTGCAAAATATACCACCCTGTGTTAGTTTATATGGAATTGGATTGACTTGATACCCTTAAATGTAGTTTTGATTTCCATAGTAAATTGGGAGAGGGAAGGAAAAGGGAATTTTTGCTCAGCTGTTCTCACCTGCATCTCGTTGTACAGTAAGCTTTGTGTATGCATTGCTCTAAAAAGGCTAGCAGAAGCTCTCAAACAGGAGTGACACGCCACATTTTTAGTGACCACTGAAGCCCCACTTTACACTGTCCTAAACATGTGCTTTGGCAGCAATATGGGTGTTTTGCAGCAGCAAATTGCTTTGCACCTATCCTTACTTCAGCCCTTAAGACTCAACAGTTTATATAGATGAGTGAGAGTGAGAGTGAGAATGAGACACAGTGAGAGAAAAAGATAGCCAGGCGATTAGCCGGAATATGGTTATTATTGACCATTTAGATTGTAGATCTCACCAAAGTTTTCGTACACTGTGTTGTATGTACTCTGTGTGCTGCCATTGCTGGTAGTGTCACGTGAGCTGTTCAGTGTGTTAATGTGTAAATAAATCCTGCTGGCCTGCATGGGGGGCGTATCAACTTCAGCCTCTGTCTTGTATCTCCTGCCTGTCACTCAGCAGCGAATGCACGCACCCACACTGCAGATGGCTACCCTGTCACAAGCATTAATACCTTGTAAAAAAAACAGGACCTTAAAACACGGAAAGAGGAAAGATGTAGTGGCCACAACTAGAGGATGCATCACGTGTACTTAGAAATAAGTCTCCCTTGCTCGTATAAATAAGTCTCTCTTGCTTTTATAAATACTGTAAGTCGGTTTAATTAAGGCTGATTCATATGTTGCTGCACTGTATCTGCTATGCCATCAGGGCTCCTTTTCTCCCATTAATCTGTAGGGAAAGCCCTGGTCCTTATTTAGGCGCTGAAAGGGTGGCTATGTAAACAATTAACACGGTGGTGTTAATTAAACTACCTATTATTTGAGGAAGGTCATTTCATTTTAAAAACAAATAATTTAATTTGTGATGAATAACCAGGACTACAATGAGAACATCATTCACAATGAAGGAAAGCGCATGGAACGTTTCTCCTTTCATAAGGGTCTTTCATGGGATCACGGTGATCAGTTCTTTCTTATGACCATCACATCAATACACATTTTCACTCACAAGCCCATTTTATTTTTAATTATACTATCATAGACACAAAATTAAGGTTGACCACACTCTTTTAGACAAAGTCAAGCCTTTTATTTAATCATTTCAACATTAGAAAACAAGACAATGATGGTTTCAACCTAGATCTTCATCAGTGATTAATTATTCCATCATAGGCAAGCATTGTAAAGCCCACAGATGTTTGTAAAGCATATTAACAAACATGTCTATTCATGGTAAGTGTATGAAACAGAGTCTCAGTGGACATGCACACTAATAAAGCATGAAGAGCCAGGTGGGTCTGAAAGAGGTGTCATTTCAAACCACTAAATCAGATCCTGTTGACAATTTGAGGGATGTGTTTCGCTCATTTCCCTGTTTATCCATGAGTCTGAGAGATGCGTCTCACTCATTTCCCTGTCTATCCATGTGTCTCACTCATTTCCCCACATATTTATGTGTCTGAGGGATGTGTCTCTCTCATTTCCCTGTTTATCCATGAGTCTGAGGGATGTGGCTCGCTCATTTCCTGGTCTATCCATGTGTCTCACTCATTTCCCTGTTTATTCATGTGTTTGAGGGATGTGTCTCACTCATTTCCCTGTTTATCCATGAGTCTGAGGTATGAGTCTCACTCATTTCCCTGTTTATCCATGTGTCTGAGGGATGTGTCTTGCTCATTTCCCTGTTTATCCATGTGTCTGAGGGATGAGTCTCACTCATTTCCCTGTTTATCCATGTGTCTGAGGGATGTGTCTCGCTCATTTCCCTGTTTATCCATGTGTCTGAGGGATGAGTCTCACTCATTTCCCTGTTTATCCATGTGTCTGAGGGATGTGGCTCGCTCATTTCCCTGTTTATCCATGTGTCTGAGGGATGTGGCTCGCTCATTTCCCTGTTTATCCATGTGTCTGAGGGATGAGTCTCACTCATTTCCCTGTTTATCCATGTGTCTGAGGGATGTGGCTCGCTCATTTCCCTGTTTATCCATGTGTCTGAGGGATGTGGCTCGCTCATTTCCCTGTTTATCCATGTGTCTGAGGGATGTGGCTCGCTCATTTGCCTGTTTATCCATGTGTCTGAGGGATGTGGCTCGCTCATTTCCCTGTTTATCCATGTGTCTGAGGGATGTGGCTCGCTCATTTCCCTGTTTATCCATGTGTCTGAGGGATGTGGCTCGCTCATTTCCCTGTTTATCCATGTGTCTGAGGGATGAGTCTCACTCATTTCCCTGTTTATCCATGTGTCTGAGGGATGTGGCTCACTCATTTCCCTGTTTATCCATGTGTCTGAGGGATGTGGCTCGCTCATTTCCCTGTTTATCCATGTGTCTGAGGGATGTGGCTCGCTCATTTGCCTGTTTATCCATGTGTCTGAGGGATGAGTCTCACTCATTTCCCTGTTTATCCATGTGTCTGAGGGATGTGGCTCGCTCATTTGCCTGTTTATCCATGTGTCTGAGGGATGTGGCTCGCTCATTTGCCTGTTTATCCATGTGTCTGAGGGATGTGGCTCGCTCATTTGCCTGTTTATCCATGTGTCTGAGGGATGTGGCTCGCTCATTTGCCTGTTTATCCATGTGTCTGAGGGATGAGTCTCGCTCATTTCCCTGTTTATCCATGTGTCTGAGGGATGTGGCTCGCTCATTTCCCTGTTTATCCATGTGTCTGAGGGATGTGGCTCGCTCATTTCCCTGTTTACCCATGTGTCTGAGGGATGTGGCTCGCTCATTTCCCTGTTTATCCATGTGTCTGAGGGATGTGGCTCGCTCATTTGCCTGTGTCTCTCAATATCCTTGGTATTGCAGTGTGTTCACAAAGCCTTAATTAGTTAGTGTTGAGGAGCCAGAGCTGTCCTTAGACAGGGTTCACAGATAAACTCTTCCTTCAGCTCAGCATTTCTTTTTGAAACATTTGTGAAGCGCACAGTTTTTTTGGTGTTTTCTGGATTTCCAATGAGAATTTGCTGACACCTGCGATCTTGTAAAACGTCAGGGCGCTGCCCTCGGAGCAGTTACAGTAGCGTTTGCAGAGCTGATGTAGGGAGGCACACTGCAAACTGATAGTTCTAAACTGAACAAAGTCATTATTGTTGGAGTCCTTTGGGAACTGTGCTGCGTGTGAAGTGTTACTTAAAACAAAAAGAAAAAAAACTTAAAAGTCTTTGCCCATGGAAATATTTGTAAGCGCCCTATCACTAGACCTGCCAAGTTTCACTCATTTTATGAACTTTTCGGTCTTAATTTTAGAAGTCTGAAAGAAATGACAATGAAAAATGACAACATTTTAATAGAATATCACAAATCTTACTATTTTTTCAAATCTCTCTCATTTGGATGCTGTAGAGTACCATGATGCCCTTTAAAAAATACCTATTGAGTGTCATGCGTGTTTAACACAAATATAATGGTATTCTATATGGCAGCTGGTGGTATTGTATTCTACAATAATAAAACACCACCTAGTGAGGATCTACAACGTGGCAGATCCTAATGCCTACTCTTTCACAGCATCTTTCCACCGTATGTTTATTGTATTTGTTGAGGGGATAATAGGGGTGCTGGTGTTTAGAGCATTAATCGAATGCCTTTCACCTCTGGATGTGTCAGTTCAAATCCATCTCAGCAACAGGTAAAACTTTGATGTCTCAGCTTAGTCCCATTAGACCTCAGTCCACATCACAAGAGCAGCACCCAATCTGGCCCAGTTCTCTGGGCAGCAGTGAGTTGCAGGTATGAGGCCAGGATTATGAGCTCCTGCCTGCAGCGCTGTGGTGGGAAGCTGTAGCCAGTACCATTGACTCTTGCTTTTCCATCCTATTGACAAGCACCGTTTAGACAAATAAATGGTATAAGAAGACAATTGCAAGCACTCTTTGTGCTGCTGTTTAATTTCTATTCTGTGAGTAATGCTTTGCACAACAGATTCTCCCCTCTATTGCTTAGAGTTGTGATTCCCTAAACTCCTGATAGTCTGCAACAACTCCCAAAGTTTGGTTATGCAGTCCTTGGAAAAAAATGATTTCTACACAGTCGATCATTGTGCTACTGCAACACAACAGACAGCTTTAACCATGTCCTTATAAGAGGTGAGCATTGGTTTTCTTTTATTACGGGTGTGTTTATATATAAGCTGCCGTTAACTGAAACAGTTTTCTAATGAGAAGCAAATACTAACTAATAAACATTTGTCTTTTTTTTTATCCAGCGTTATTGAAAAAAAAAAAATCTACATCTAGCATTCGCATAAACGCACGTCTTTCTTGTCTGTGCTCATTGTACTGCTCGTTCACGTTCAGGGAAAACATTTCAAGTGACCTGGCTCTCCCAGCCTTTTCGCTCTGCATAAAAGTATCGCACTGCTTTGACTATTCCTAAACTAAATTAAACAAAACAAAAGCTAAACAAAAACAAACCCATTAAAACCAGAGTCTGAGTACTTTTCATTTTCAACTGTATCACTGTTGCCAGGGATGTAGGAATATCTCTGTTCTTTTCATATGTTTTTGGAGAGGTTAGCTGCATATAGTAACAGAAGTTAATGTGAAACACAAAGAGGCTAAATCTCTAGCTTGACTTGTGAACTGTACCATAGTGTGACTGATGTATTTCAGCTCCATGTTCTTATATGGGTTTATTCAGCCAGGTTTAATATTTCACAAGACTGTATGCCAAAAGGAAATTCTGTTAACACTACTCTGGAAATAATGTGTACAGTCTGTTCTTGACGCTGTCATATTTAATCACAATTCTATAAATCCTATTGACTGTGTGCCACCAGTCATGTTTAATTTACACATCACAGCCCACCAGAAGTGGTACATAACATCCTGTACACTGTCCAATCATTTTTTAATTTTTCAGCTTGCTTCCCACCCACCTCATCTTCGTTGATGAATAATTCATTGTGTTAGAAATGGATGGATTAATTTGCTACACAGGGAAATGGTTGCGGGGACCAGCACTAGCATTTGCATTTACTGGAGCCATTTATCTACAGAATTTGAAAAAAAATATATTTTTAAACAAAAGAAACAGGAACTTTGCCATCAGCAAGTTTCAATGCGTAAAGTGACTACATTCCTTGCTGATGTGGTAGTGAAGATTCAAGCACAGGAATCTCATTAAGTGAGGTACATTATATAAATACTTTACTTAGTGCATGTACACATACACGCATACAAGTGAGTTTCAAAACGCTGCTGTGAAAAAATGCGTGGCAAGTGGTCTGTGGGGAAAATCCAAACCCCAAGGTGGTCCCTACATTGAAAAAGGATGGGAACCACAGATCTAAAACATACAAATCAGCACTGAACAGGTTCAACTGATTTACCACCATTTTATTAATTGCTTACAAGGCATTTAAATGATAGTTTTGAAAACTATAATTTCAATAAGAATAAAAAGGTATTTTAGTTTTTATCTTTAAATATATCATGCATTCTTACGAAGCACACACAATACATCTCTTTCAAAAGCTTACTTCATATACATTTAATTGGAAATCGGTTTTATCCTATAAAATTTAACAAAAACTCTGTTCTTTAGGTTGTTTGAACACAAGAAAAGAAAAAGATATTAACTGGTCAAACCAACGACAGTGTTATTCACCTTGGTTCATATCCCAGTGTGTTAATGTTCCCTGTCCAGATCCAGTCTGAAATCCACTCACTATTTCGCTGAGTGGGCTTCAAGTGTGTGACCAGAGGTTGTCACGGTAAATTTATTAAGAAAGGCCAGGCAAAGATCACACCTTTTCAGTCCTATCTAAGTGGCTATTAAAGTTAATGAGAGAAAAACACAAAACAAAACACAAAGAACGAATTTGCTGAAGTGTCCTCATTCACATAAAGCATGCTGTTTTGCCAAGTGTCTCCGAAACAGCTGTGCCAAACCTACCGTCTGCTGCTCTGCCTCGCGCCCCGCTCCATTGAAAGCTTCTTTCTTCACACTCTTTAATTGGACGAGGCTGATGCTTTCGTCTGGTGCACCAGAGTTCACAGCTCATTTTTTAAACATGTGTAATAGCTCTTTGCGTGCAATGAGGTGTAAAATGAAGCCGCTTGCTCGCACCCCTTATTTAAGAACGGGAGAATCGAATGCCTGTGCCGCCGCATTCACTGTAACATCGAAGCGTTACGGGATTTCTCTTAAAATCTTCAGCTTGGTGTGCTACAAACAAAAGACAACAAATGTTCATCAAACAGTGGTGTTAGTTGTAAGATAATATATTACACGTGCTGGGCTTTTTGTAATTTACAATCAGATCTAACCGTTGCATGGGTTTAAAGATTTGTAGTTAACATGATTGTGTAAGGAGTGGTCACATTTCCATTCCTCTAGCAATGTTTCTAGTTATATTTTGCTTTTTTGTTTTATTTTAATGCAGATATCAGAATAATAAAACATTATTAGAAGTTGCAGTTGCTTCCTGCTGTCTAATAATTCCATTATGTGGTTGATGTCAGAATGAGTCCAATGGCATTACGACTGTGGGACCATGTAAAAGCACAGGAACCGTTCAGATAGCAGGAAGCAGCAATTTGAACTTTAATTAAAAACGTGTTAGAAAAAGCTTGTAAGAGTCCCAGGTCTTTTTCAGCACCATTGATTGGGCTTTGATTATGTGGGTTATAAGAGATAAGAACATTGATTTTAAAGCCTTGGTTAACTTAACTGGAAATAATGTATTTCCATGACTGCAGTAAGTGTGAAACAATTCAGTTCAATTAAAAACTTGAATTGAATCTGATTAAGGAACTCCTGCGATATTTTCTTGCTGTAACCCTTTCCCAGATTATGTATTAGAAGGTAAATGTACCTGTATTTCCTGCACTAAAGCAGGAGGCAATTAGGGAGGAGACAGCTGACTAAGAAGTGTTGTTCTCGCTTGTTTGTTAGTCGCAAGATCTTTTTATCACGACTGACTGCTTACTAAAAAAGTTTGTGAACGAGGTGAAACAAAAGATAGCACAGGGTTTATATCAGGTAGTTCGAGAGGTAAATTAGAAGTGTGGAATTATTTTGGAATAGAAAGTAATAAACATGTGACTGGATTTGTTGCTTGTAAAACTGTCATTATGTTTTTTGTGAACGACAGCCACAAAACTGGTACATCGTCTCTGCGAAAGCACAGGTGTACCTCCCTTTCAACTGGTGGTACGAAAGGAATAGACATGTATTTTATAGTAAAGTAAGTAGAGATAGTTAATGTTACAATGTTAAACTATATCCAGACCACTAGAGAAAGCTACCACACTCTATAGCCTATTGTAAAAACTCAGTCTGTGGAGAATGGTAGAGATATCTGTGTGTGAATGTGAGAGAGTCAGTCGACACAGGCAGTAGGTAAAGGACAAACACTTGCGAGTCGGGTCAGGTTGCGGGTAAGAAGACGCTGCTGCAGTGGGTTGCGGGTTTGGGTCGGGTCCTGTAGTAGCGGATCCAGGTCAGAAGCGAGGTTGTAAAAATGTGAAAAGCGACCTCATAACTCCTGTGCTGGCTTCTCTACACTGGCTTCCAGTGTGATTTACAGTTGATTATCAGATCCTACTTGTGACTTACAAAACACTTCATGGCACCTGATTATCTAAAAGAGCCCTGCTTCATTTTACTATAACATTTTCATGTTCGTGTTTAATTGTTTTAATTCATTTGATTGTAATTTTAGTTTTTATTGAAAGGCGCTATATAAATAATAAACATACTTACTAAATGTACACCTTTAAGATGGACTAAGGATTCCTAACCAACAAGTCAACTTCCAGTAGATTTCCATATGGAGTTGTTATGGACAAAAACAGACCAACTGCAAAGTGCTTTTACAATCTCCGCAGCAATGGCTTTGTAGAAATGTGGAGCGGTATTGAGAAATATAGAGGAGGTACCAGCAAAAATACATGAGAAATATAGAGGAGGATACCAACAAAAATACATGAGAAATATAGAGGAGGTACCAGCAAAAATACATGAGAAATATAGAGGAGGTACCAGCAAAAATACATGAGAAATATAGAGGCGGTACCAGCAAAAATACATGAGAAATATAGAGGAGGATACCAACAAAAATACATGAGAAATATAGAGGCGGTACCAGCAAAAATACATGAGAAATATAGAGGAGGATACCAACAAAAATACATGAGAAATATAGAGGAGGTACCAGCAAAAATACATGAGAAATATAGAGGAGGATACCAGCAAAAATACATGAGAAATATAGAGGAGGTACCAGCAAAAATACGTTATGAACTTAAAAAATAAATACAATCCAAGAAGAATATTCAGTGATTATCAAGTAATAGTGGGAGGCTGATGAAGAGTGTAAAAAGAAAATAAAAAACACAATATCTCTTCAGCTGCTGAGAGAACAAAGCAAATGTTTGTGTAGCTATCAGAACTGCACAATGATGTATTCAGTGTCAATAATGAAAAACATGTCAGGCAAGGGGCTGAGAGCAGAGATAAGAAAGGAAAGCAGAGTGAAATGTACGCTTTGTTAGCTTTGTTTAAACCTGCCATTTCTCCACTGCAAAAGGAAGCTGCAGATAATGTCTTTTGTGTGGTTCTTAAACAGTGTCTATGTATTTCAGATATTTTCAGTCATACAGGGAGGTTGTGGTTTGTGTCTGCTGTCAAATTGACTTTGCAATTCCTTGTTTGCTTCTTTCAGTTTACATTTCTATTACCCTGTGTCAAACCTAACCAACACATTACTTCTACACAACGCTGAGCGCTTCCAGTAGCCTTTACACTGTAAAATCAGGCTCTTAACTTTTAGGATGATTCATATTTCTGTGATCTGGTAGAATTATTTTAAAATGTTACAAAGTAAATTAATATCAATTGGCACAGACACCTGCTTTAATATGTTCATTGTTGTGGACTGGCTGGTAGTGCGGCTCAGTCTGAGAGAGCAAGAGGTTAATAAAGCATTGCTTTGTACAGTGCAGCTCAGTCTGAGAGTGAGAGGTTAATAAAGCATTGCTTTGTACAGTGCAGCTCAGTCTGAGAGTGAGAGGTTAATAAAGCATTGCTTTGTACAGTGCAGCTCAGTCTGAGAGTGAGAGGTTAATAAAGCATTGCTATGTACAGTGCAGCTCAGTCTGAGAGTGAGAGGTTAATAAAGCATTACTATGTACAGTGCAGCTCAGTCTGAGAGTGAGAGGTTAATAAAGCATTGCTTTGTACAGTGCAGCTCAGTCTGAGAGTGAGAGGTTAATAAAGCATTGCTATGTACAGTGCAGCTCAGTCTGAGAGTGAGAGGTTAATAAAGCATTGCTATGTACAGTGCAGCTCAGTCTGAGAGTGAGAGGTTAATAAAGCATTGCTTTGTACAGTGCAGCTCAGTCTGAGAGTGAGAGGTTAATAAAGCATTGCTATGTACAGTGCAGCTCAGTCTGAGAGTGAGAGGTTAATAAAGCATTGCTATGTACAGTGCAGCTCAGTCTGAGAGTGAGAGGTTAATAAAGCATTGCTTTGTACAGTGCAGCTCAGTCTGAGAGTGAGAGGTTAATAAAGCATTGCTATGTACAGTGCAGCTCAGTCTGAGAGAGGGAGAGGTTAATAAAGCATTGCTATGTACAGTGCAGCTCAGTCTGAGAGTGAGAGGTTAATAAAGCATTGCTATGTACAGTGCAGCTCAGTCTGAGAGTGAGAGGTTAATAAAGCATTGCTATGTACAGTGCAGCTCAGTCTGAGAGTGAGAGGTTAATAAAGCATTGCTTTGTACAGTGCAGCTCAGTCTGAGAGTGAGAGGTTAATAAAGCATTGCTATGTACAGTGCAGCTCAGTCTGAGAGTGAGAGGTTAATAAAGCATTGCTATGTACAGTGCAGCTCAGTCTGAGAGTGAGAGGTTAATAAAGCATTGCTATGTACAGTGCAGCTCAGTCTGAGAGTGAGAGGTTAATAAAGCATTGCTTTGTACAGTGCAGCTCAGTCTGAGAGAGGGAGAGGTTAATAAAGCATTGCTATGTACAGTGCAGCTCAGTCTGAGAGTGAGAGGTTAATAAAGCATTGCTATGTACAGTGCAGCTCAGTCTGAGAGTGAGAGGTTAATAAAGCATTGCTATGTACAGTGCAGCTCAGTCTGAGAGTGAGAGGTTAATAAAGCATTGCTATGTACAGTGCAGCTCAGTCTGAGAGTGAGAGGTTAATAAAACATTGCTATGTACAGTGCAGCTCAGTCTGAGAGAGCGAGAGGTTAATAAAGCATTGTTATGTATAGTGCAGCTCAGTCTGAGAGAGTTAATAAAACATTGCTATGATACTGCTCTGTGGTAAGGACAAGGGAGAAGGGTCAAACAACTGCTGTACTATAACTTGTTTGGTTTAGGTTTATGTGCAACGTTATATTAAACTGGGAAATGTGCTGGACTGTGTAGTTTGGAATAAGGTTAGTGAATGTTACATGAATAGTGTTTGAATCCCAATGGTTATACTGGGGAATGGGATTGAATCCCAATGAGTATACTGGGGAAAGGTGTTTGAATCCCAATGGTTATACTGGGGAATGGTGTTTGAATCCCAATGGTTATACTGGGGAATGGTGCTTGAATCCCAGTGGATATATTGAGGGTCGCTGTAAAGCCACCCTTGATCCGCCACCCAAGGTAAAGACAGAAATCCTGTGCGAGTCATTGGAGGGAAACATCAAATACTGTACTGGTACATTCACTGACTCAGAGAAGTAACCTGGGGTCTTATCAATTGATCTAAACGGTGGTGGATCTTAATTGTATTTTAAATCAGGTAAAATGCAGGTCAAGGATTTTCAATTTCTGTTCGTTCAGACCAAGTTGTACATGTGATGGTTGAGTGATTTTGTATTTTCTCGCAGGTAGGAGATCAAATGAAGCTGCTGCATAACTGCTGGAGTGAGCTGCTAGTGCTGGACCACATCTTCAGACAAGTGCAGCATGGCAAGGAAGGCAGTATTCTCCTGGTGACGGGCCAAGAGGTAAGAAGAGCCGCCTCGTCACTTAGGACCGCTCTTACTCTTTAATACAGTATTTGTATTAGAAAATAAAAACAATCGACATACAGTGCCTATAGAAAGTACTCACCCCCCCCCTTGGACGTTTTCAGTTTATTGTGTTACAACCTGAAATCTTGATGCATTTAAATGGGATTTTTTTTTTCCTTTGATTTACACAACCTACTCGACACTTTGAAGAGGCAAGAGAATTTTTATTGTGAAACAACAGTTAATGAAAAATAAAAAAAAAACTGAAATGTCTTGGTTAGACAAGTATTCACCCCCCTGAGTCAATACTTGGTAGAGCCACCTTTGGCAGCAATTAAAGCTGTGAGTCTTTAATTCTGGATCGTACAATATTTGCACAATTGTTCAAGCTGTCTCAAGTTGAATGGGGATTGTTGATGGACAGCAATCTTCAAAACTTGCCAAAAATTCTCAATCTGCTTCAAGTCCGGGCTTTGACTGGGCCACTCTAGGACATTCACTTTCTTGTTTTTAAGCCACTCCAGTGTCGCTTTCGTTGTGTGCTTGGGGTCATTGTCCTGCTGAAAGGTCAATCTCTGTCCTAGTCTTAGGTCTTTTGCAGACTAAAGCAGGTTTTCCTCAAGGATTTGCCTGTATTTAGCTCCTTACATTTTGCCCTCTACCCTGACAAGCTTCTCAGTCCCTGCCAATGAAAAGCATCCCCATAGCATGATGCTGCCACCACCATGCTTCACACTAAGGGTGGTGTCACCTGGGTGATGTGCTGTGTTGGGTTTGCGCCAGACATAACGCTTTGCATTTAGGACAAATAGTTCAGTTTTTGTTTCATCGGACCACAGAATCTTTTGCCACATCTTTTCAGAGTCTCCCACGTGCCTTTTTGCAAATTCCAAGCTGGATTTTACATGAGCTTTTTTCAGAAATGGCTTCTTTCTTGCCACTCTTCCATACAGGCCAGATTTGTGGAGTACCTCAGCTATTGTTGACACATGGATAGTTTCTCCCATCTTATCCATGGAACACTGTTTAGGAGTGTCATAGCAAGGGGGATGAATACTTACCTAATGAAGGCTTTTCAGGTTTTTATTTTTAATTGATTTGTTTTTTCAACCCCCTATTTCTACATTTTTTTGGCAAAGTGTCTCCTTTTCGTGACCAGAGAGTGACCCGTGCAGATGCTTGCTTTTTGTTTGTCTCTTTTTGGAGTTGTTTTTGTGCGAGGGAAGAAACAGTGATTTGCAGATAGCCCCGAACTTTCCACAGAGCGCAGATGCCCAGGTTAGAGGAGAAAGTAAAAAGGCCCTATTATTTCTGTGAAGGGCTGCGCTTTCCCATACGAAAGTCAACACAGTGGGCTTTATTTACGGAATTCGGTGTGAGAACAGAACAAACTTGGCAAACCGGCCCAGTCCGACTGCATAGTTTGGTCACTTTTAAAAATGTTTAAAGCAGTGCTGGTTTGTCGCCCGTTTGACCCCACATGTCTAAACTGACCAGTCAACCAAACACATAGAAACAGGGCTCCTGGCCACCATGGAAGATGCTAAAAATGTACCAGTAAACAACTCTTCTGGATTATTATTCTACTGGCAACTAAACTTTTGACTGTTGAAACACATTTTCAGATACACTGTAGTTCCTCTGACACACCTGCCAATCTTAGCTGTATTGCCCAAACTAACTTACAGCAGGGATATGCAGCTTGTATCTATTATAGAATACATTTCAGGGAAGCCGTTTGCATGAGAAATCAGTTACTTATTTATTTTTATTTATTTATTTGCATTTATATAGCACCTTTCATCACAAGGACCTCAAGGTGCTTTACAACATTTTACCATATTATACAAAATATAAACCATGATGGGACACCACCTGAGATACCTGCCAAGCGTCCAAGACGACTCAATAAAATTAAGCGGTCAGTAGTATCAAATGCAGCACTTCGATCAAGGAGAATTAAAATGGAGGGAAAGTCAGTCTCCAGAGCTTATCAACAACTTATTATTTGGTACTGTAACAAGGACTTTCTCAGTGCTGTGTGCAGCTCCAAATCCACACTGGAATTTCTCATACATGCTGTTGGTAGCTAAACTTTGTACTTGGTTTACAACAATCAGCTCGAGAACCTTTGCTAAAAATGGCAGATTGGAAATTGGACTCAAGTTGTTGGGATCTTTAGGGTCTAAGTTTGTTTTTTAAGTAATGGCTTTATCACTGTTACCTTGAGTGCTAAAGGAACTGTGCTGGAGGCAAGTGATTCAGTCATAATGTCTTGTACGCGTGTATTGAGATCACAAAGTACTTCTATTAATAATTTAGAAGGGATGGGATCAAGAGAGCATATCGTTGGTCTTGTATACAGTTTGGTCAGGTCCACTAAAGAAATCCATCATAGCCTTAACTGGTCTGGATAAATTAGTTAAACAAGGTTAATCCATAAAAGGATGAGTATATATGATTTCATTTCTAATATCTACAATTTTATTTGGAAAAAGTCATCACAGCTATGGGGAGAGCCAATGGTGAGGGTAGAAATATTAGGGGGTGGTTTTACTAATTTATCTATAGAAGTGAAAAGAAACTGGCCAGAAGCACTGGCCAGAGCCGTCTTCTATTTTAATTAGACATGCAAGAGATTTATTTATTTTTGTTATTATCCAATCCTGTTTTAAAGGCATATTCTCTTTCAAACTGCATTATTATTATTTTTTAAATAATAATGTAGATTTGTACTTGATTGCAAAATCATAATTTAGTGCAAGCCTTTTATTTTTAAAAGGCACGTGTGCCTCGCATTAAACAAAATAATTTTCCTGCTTCATCCAAGTACAGTTCTATCCTAATCGTTATCAGTAACTGATCTGTTCACACCTGTGCAGACACACCATCATGGCACATTCAACCTCTTCCCAGTAGGACTGATTAAGAGATCTTAACACCTTATCACCTACTGTGGAGCCAACACCAACCCAACTTTGTAAGAAACCTTACAAACCACATCAACCAATAAAGACATTGATACAGGCTTCTCGATGAAAAGATTTTCCAAACGTTTTTTGTATTCTCTAAAACGTTCACCTCTATCTTTGTGTTCATTTAGTACATTGTCAATTGAATATGTACTGTACTGCATATACACAGACTCTCGAGTTTGAAAGAGCACTTTTATTTTTTTTCTGGAACCATACATAGCGCTGGCAAAATGTAAGTGGGGTTAATACTTAGTGGTGCAGCCCTTTGCTTCATGCAAGCCAGCAGCACGCTTTCACAGTGTGGACAAGAGCAGCAATCCTGGTCTGGGGGCTTGCAGCCCATTCCTGGCACAGAACCTGTATTAGGGAGTCCCAGGAGTTTACTGGCACGCTTTCGCAGGGAATTGGTCAAGGAGAGCCCACACGTGCTCATTGGGGCTCACATTCGGTGATTGGCCAGGCCATGGCATGGGCGCTGCACAACCTCTGCCCAATACATCAACATTCTCCAAGAGGGACTTCTACCTGTCAATGCCAACAGTAAACCATCCAAAGAGAAACTGTGCCCCAGCTCACACTGGCCGTGCAACACAAAGATGGGAAGACGTGGCATCACAGATCATTGGATATGAACCCCATTGAGCAGGTGTGGGCTCTCCTTGGTCGATTCTGTGACATCCCTAATACAGGTTCTGTGCCAGGAATGGGCTCTATCCTGCAGACCAGGATTTCTGATCTCGTCCACACGATGTGTAAGCACGTTGCTGCCATACATTTTAACCCCACTCATTTTGTGTATGTTACGTATGTTTCCATGACAAACAGTTGTTCTTTCATACTTGGTTGTATTTACTTAAGTCTCTGTATAGCCCTTATAAATGTTTACTACAGTAATTTAGCAGTTTTCTCATACTTTTCCCCTGATTATACTTTTTTTTTTTTCTAACATACCTCTATGGGCTTACAGTGCTTACCTATGCGTTACTATGTGTTCACTTTGCTATGCTTTTACTATGGTAAGAGAAGATGCAGGTTATTATTAATGCCCTTGAAATTTGGATTATTAAACTTTTTTTCAGTATTTAAAGAATTTGGTATTGGTAACAAATTACACAGCAGAATGACTGCAGGCTGCAAGACCCTGTCATACTAAAACAACCAGCTGATTACATGCGGAGCCGTGTTTTATCCTGCACCCCAATCAGTAGGGAACATACATAAGACTGCACTCAATACACAGCAGGAGATATAATTAGGGTTTCTGATTAAGCACTGAAAAACAGCAGCCCAAGATAAGTGACATTTATTCATTTTATTTGATAAACAAATATCCTTATTTTGGCAGCAGTGATTGATTGATTCTAATAAAAAGTTGATGTTTTGGCTTCACATTGATAATGCTATGAAGAGTGCTAGACGTATTTTGTGATGTCTGGGTTTTTTTTTAGATTGAGCTGGCTGTGGTGGCAGCCCAGGCTGGAGTGACTCTCAGTAACCTTGTGCTGAGAGCGCAGGAGTTAGCCGCTACGTTACAGACCCTCCAGGCTGACAGAAGGGAGTTTGCCTGCTTCAAATTTCTCATCCTTTTCAATCCTGGTGAGTGCAGTTGAATTCAACACAACTTACTGTTTTCACTTCTTACTGACCAGTCATGCCTGTTCAATGGAGTTAAATTCAGTTCCATGTCGTATAGAACTTCAAACTTGAAGGACATAAAGTAGCTTACCTCTTACCTTAAGGAGCAACTTTGTAAAGGGTTTAGATTCACATTATTTATCATTTTCTGTTTTAGCCGTTACACCTTGGTGACTTAGACCCCTGGGGATGCAATACAACGCCTTTAAACACATTTATACAGCTGGTACACAGAGTGTAACCATGAAGCAGTCCCCCTGCAACACCTTGCTCTCTGTATGTAAGAAACACATCCGAGTGTAACCATTAAACAGTCCCCATGCAACACCATGCTGTGTGAATGTAAGGAACACATCAGGAAGAAATATCACATAAAATTAAAAGTTGATGTGATTTCTGAAACAGAAGATGAACAAAAATATTAATTTGGATCATTTCAGTTTTAAAGAAAATATTAAAATGCAAAGTGCATTAATCATCTTTTCTCCATTTCCTTTTTTTGTGGATTGTTTTTGTATAGTAAAAAAAGATCACCTTTTAACGATACTAGTTTCAATACAGGCTTGTTTGGTAACAGTCCTCTTAAGGAGTGTAGCCATGGTGTGCAGGCGTATTTTCTTGCATCTTGTTAGTCCCTACCATAACTTGAAAGCACTAGCTGAAATGTTTGCCTCTTTTTAGTACAAGCAATACTATCACTGGACCTCGTTTTCTTCTGTTGAAGATCATTTAACTAATGCTAATAGACGAGGATAGGTAAAAAAAAAACCTATTTGAAATCCTTGTGTACTGTAGCGCTCCTTTAAATACGTAAGAAATACTGAAACCTATGCGTTAATGGGATTTAGACAAAACAAGGCAACTCGTGGTAAAGCAAATCCTGAGAGAAAACCAGAGTCAGCGGACAGGTGGAATCAAAGGGTTTTCCTTCCAGAAACACCAATATACAGATACAGTCACATCATTTATTTATTTTTAATAAATGGTGTGTTTATAAGCTCTCCTATACTTCTGCACACCTTCTACTGTATATGGGTGAGCCAGTCTGCTCTTTTCGTCCGCCAATGGCAAGCCCTAGTCTGGCTAGTCTTCCTTGGACTCCAGGAATCTGAGCAGTAAGGATCTAAAGCATGATGAGAAAACTATCCTCTTCTGGCTTTCCTCCCTTTGTATATAAGCTATATATTAATATATTCCCATGGTTTTATAATAAGCTGAATCATAAAAATAGCTGCATAAATAAAAATACAAAAATAGCTGCAAACATAATTACAGATCGAGCTTTCAGAATACACCGCTGTTGGCATGAAGTCAGGAGTCAGGCTGATTGCTTCTGCTCAAATGTACGTCAGCAGCAGACAGTGCAGACCATCACCCAATGTATCATCAACAGGCTTCTCACACCGCTGCTGAGTCAGTGACCCAACAAGCTCTGAATTCTCCAGCACATTATCCTGCTGGATAGACATAATAAAGCCTGATCCTGGGGGTAATAGTGTTACATGAAGATACATGACAACACATTATCCTGCTGGACAGACATAATAAAGCTATGTCTTCATAGATAATTTGGGCATGTGCGAGCAAATCCATCACTTCTTATGGGGCATGTTTTCTGCACAACCGGTACAACTGAGCTTCAAAAATATGCCACACCCACAACCCCACCCACGGAAACAAAGAACCAATGAAATGAAAGTTCCTTTGGTCATAAAACCAATAGTGAGGCACAGATGTACAAATAGATATCTGCTGATTTTGGAAGGACACATGGGGGTCCCAATTTAAAATGAAGAACTCAAAAAACGTAAAGAAAAAAATACATTAAGCAACTAAATTGAAGAAGTCTAATATGCCATGGTACAACTGAACAACTGAAAATATCATATTTCTTTTTTCTCGTTGGCCTGACCTTTTTGACCTCACTCAGGGCTCTAAAGAGGCGAAGGCCGATTAAATTCAATATTTTCACTTGGGCCATGGCATATCCTGTGTGTCTGGGGTGGGGGGGGGGGGGGGGGAGAGAGACAGAGAGAGAGAGAGAGTCTATAGTACATATTTAATATATGAAATCAGCATACATAAATAAATATTGACATATATTTTGTTTAAATATAGCATAAGTAAATAAATAAAATAAATAAATAATAGAAAATGAAGTTTTGAAGTTCATACTGCATTCATTTAGTTATAAAAGTTTATAGTTATAAAATAGTAAATAAAAACAAGACATGAAAAGCTTGGTTGTTTCCAGATGTACACTTTCCGCATAAATGACATTCCTTTATTATCTACTTTAAAATTACAAATTCCAATTAGCTTTTCACATATTTAGGTCGTTTGACCCGAAAATCAGCTATTCTGTTTTTTTCCAAGTGAAAAACGGTAAATAGAAGTGTTGTGTGGTGAAGGAGTTGTGGGCTCAGCTGTACAGAAAGGCTGTTTCATTTGTGTACACAATACAACGCATGATTACTTCCAGCACAATACAAGGCATGGTTATTGACATTTTTCACATTGAGTACTTCAGTGCAAACAAATTTCTTTATTTATTTATATATGTTAAAAGAGTGCCATTTGTTGTCTAATAGATGTCTTCATTGAGCAGATAAATAGTTTTAATTAAAAATAGTGCTCCTCTAAAAGCAATGTGTATGAAGAAACACATGTCAGCTTTGTTCTACAATAGACACTAATAGAAGCTTAATGGATTGACCTATCATTCGATTTTCTGACTCGTATTCATACTACAACTATAGCTAAAAGGGAGAAAAAATGAGCTTTTATGGCTTGCATTCCCTTAAGCGATTGCAATTTAGTGCCAGCCTCTCCCAGACAAAAGGTGCTTTAATAATAAGAGCACTTGGAGGATCGGGAATAATCTGAGGCATGTGTGAGGAGGCGCTTCTTCTTTTTTATCTTTGCAACGGCTTCTGCGTCTCTTTCAATGAGTCACAGAGTTTCTTTATTCACTGGAGCAGGGAAAAGATTATTCAAAATATTCAATTAATCTGTCAATGTGCTTCTTCACAGGATCAGGTGAGTTCATCACCCAGGCTTAGCTATTATTTATCTGTCCACCTATACAGTATATTATTCTAGAAGAACAATATTCCTGTATTCACTAAGCTTATACCAATTATTTATAGAGGCAGTGACCATATGTGACCATTCCTGATTGATATACACAACCCCCTTACTTTATAGTTGGTCATAGGGTCCAATATAAATCCATTTATAATGAGGAAATAAACAAATAATGCAACACTAATATTCATTTCACGTACTGTATTGCTTTACAGGTTTAGTGAAAAATGGACAAGTACTGTATGTTGCAGGGCTAGGGTTAGGGTTAGGGTAGCATTCATAATAAGGCATCAGTCACTTCAGTCGCACTCCTCTGTGTTGACCCTCTCAGCTTTCCGTAGTTCATTCCTTGTGACATCATTTTAATATACAGTACTGGAGCGCATGCAACACAGTGAGTGCAGTCGGGGTTTGCAGAGAAAGCTATAGTCCACGAGCCAAAACTCACAAAGCCCTTCGTTTTTTGGTATTAATTTGTTCTTTAATATTATTATTATTATTATTATTATTATTATTATTATTTATTATTAATTAATAAATTATAATTAATATTAATATTATTATTAACAGACACTTCCAGTTGTTACAAAATATCACAATACAGATAAGAGCAGTTATAAAATACAATAAAGTCAGCAGTTAGTAGGAGCAAATTCAAATAGAAAATAAAAAAAAAACAGTAAATAATTACTTTTGAGAGCAATTTTGATTAAGAGCAGTTCAATTTTATAGTACAAATATTTGCTGATAAGAGTAAATTCCATTAAGAACAAGTAGTAAGTACAATAAATGGATAAGAATGGTTTCAAATAAGGTTACCTTTAAGAATCAAGTAGAAGGGAATTGCAGTAGTCAAGGCAGGACAGTACCAGGACCTGAAGTAGGAGCCTCGTGGCGTAGTCGGTGAGGAAGGGGCGAATTCTGTATATGTTGCTGAGGAAGAAGCGACAGGCACATGCCAGAGTAGAGATGTGCTGAGAGTAAGAGAGGGAGGGGTTGAGGATGACACAGAGGAGATGGCTGAGAGGAGGAGAGGGAGGAGGAGAGGGAGGGGTTGAGAGTAGGGGAGGGAGGTTGAGGGGGACACAGAGGAGATGGTTGAGAGTAGGAGAGGGAGGGTTCGAGGGTGACAGAGGAGATGGTTGAGAGTAGGAGAGGGAGGGGTCGAGGGTGACACAGAGGAGATGGCTGAGAGTAGGAGAGGGAGGGGTTGAGGGTGAGAGGTGCTGAGAGTAAGAGAGATGAGAGGTGTCCACCAGTTCCAATCAACTCTCATCCTCTCCCTCCCAAAGACTCTCCCTAAACTCGGTAGTCCTGTCATTACCGACATAAACGTCATCCCCCCCTCCCATAGTTCCCCACCTGTGTCTCCTAACCTCCCTAACCGACTATCAACATCGACTCTCAATTCTCCACTCCTCCCCCAACTCCCAACAACAAGTCCATCGCTACAAACAGTACTCTCATCTGTGGCAATCCCGCTAGAGACTAACGTCCTCACCTGAAACTTCCGTAACGTACTCCGTGCTCCATCCGGTGCCTAGCTCCCTCCCCAGCTCCCCAATTTACACCTGTGGCTCCTCTATGGGACACTCTCCTCCCTCTCCCTCTTCCCCATGTACACCCCCAGTCCAGGGTGTCAGGCCTGACAGAGGAGATGTACTTGCTCCTCCTCGAGAGGGAGGGCCCGAGGGTCCAGAGGAGTCTCCCTACGCTACACTGAGGAGGATCCTCATATCCGACACAGTGGTGTCTCTACACACGACCTCACCCCAAGAGTAGAGATGTGCTGAGAGTAGGAGAGGGAGGGGTCGAGGGTGACACAGAGGAGATGGCTGAGAGTAGGAGAGGGAGGGGTCGAGGGTGACACAGAGGAGATGGCTGAGAGTAAGAGAGGGAGGGGTCGAGGGTGACACAGAGGAGATGGCTGAGAGTAGGAGAGGGAGGGTTCGAGGGTGACACAGAGGAGATGGTTGAGAGTAGGAGAGGGAGGGGTCGAGGGTGACACAGAGGAGATGGCTGAGAGTAGGAGAGGGAGGGTTCGAGGGTGACACAGAGGAGATGGTTGAGAGTAGGAGAGGGAGGGGTCGAGGGTGACACAGTAGAGATGTGCTGAGAGTAGGAGAGGGAGGGGTCGAGGGTGACACAGAGGAGATGGCTGAGAGGAGGAGAGGGAGGGGTCGAGGGTGACACAGAGGAGGTGGCTGAGAGGAGGAGAGGGAGGGGTCGAGGGTGACACAGAGGAGATGGCTGAGAGGAGGAGAGGGAGGGGTTGAGGGTGTCAGTAGAGATTTGCTGAGAGGAGGAGAGGGAGGGGTCGAGGGTGACACAGAGGAGATGGCTGAGAGGAGGAGAGGGAGGGGTCGAGGGTGACACAGAGGAGATGGTTGAGAGTAGGAGAGGGAGGGGTTGAGGGTGTCAGTAGAGATGTGCTGAGAGTAGGAGAGGGAGGGGTCGAGGGTGACACAGAGGAGATGGCTGAGAGAAGGAGAGGGAGTGGTCGAGGGTGACACAGAGGAGATGGTTGAGAGTAGGAGAGGGAGGGGTCGAGGGTGACACAGAGGAGATGGCTGAGAGTAGGAGAGGGAGGGGTCGAGGGTGACACAGAGGAGATGGCTGAGAGTAGGAGAGGGAGGGGTTGAGGGTGTCAGTAGAGATTTGCTGAGAGGAGGAGAGGGAGGGGTCGAGGGTGACACAGAGGAGATGGCTGAGAGTAAGAGAGGGAGGGTTCGAGGGTGACACAGAGGAGATGGTTGAGAGTAGGAGAGGGAGGGTTCGAGGGTGACACAGAGGAGATGGTTGAGAGTAGGAGAGGGAGGGGTTGAGGGTGTCAGTAGAGATTTGCTGAGAGGAGGAGAGGGAGGGGTCGAGGGTGACACAGAGGAGATGGCTGAGAGTAAGAGAGGGAGGGGTCGAGGGTGACACAGAGGAGATGGTTGAGAGTAGGAGAGGGAGGGTTCGAGGGTGACACAGGAGATGGCTGAGAGTAGGAGAGGAGGTAGGGTTTGGGGTGCACATAGAGAGTTCTGAGAGTAGGAGAGGAACTCTGGGAGAGGTGGGTCGAGGTTGCACAGAGGAGGAGAGGTAGAAGGGGTTCATTAGGGTGAACACAGAGAGAATGGTTCTGAGGAGGAGAGAGTAAGGGTTCAGGGTGACACAGAGGAGATGGCTGAGTCATCTCTAAAACTCACTGCCCTGCCACTCCTCTCCTTTCCCCAGACTCCAAGGGGACACACCTCATGGCTGGTGGAGTCAGATAGATGTGCTGAGAGTAGGAGAGGGAGGGGTCGAGGGTGACACAGAGGAGATGGTTGAGAGTAGGAGAGGGAGGGGTTGAGGGTGTCAGTAGAGATGTGCTGAGAGTAGGAGAGGGAGGGGTCGAGGGTGACACAGAGGAGATGGCTGAGAGAAGGAGAGGGAGGGGTTGAGGGTGACACAGAGGAGATGGCTGAGAGGAGGAGAGGGAGGGTTCAAATATGACACAGAGGAGATGGCCGAGAGCACGGTGTCCATATTAAGACATCTTCGTACATCTGGCAAAATGAGTCATTATGTGCTCCCTCCTTTGTAACTCCCTCCTCTGAGAGCTGATTAACTACATTGTCCCCCGGAGTGGTAATCATTGCACATATATGGCTACCCAGAGTTAGAGGGAGTGTTCAAAGTGAACACAGAGGGATCTGCCTCCATTGTGGTTCATAACATGACTAAACATCTATGGACTGCAAATGAGTCGTTCTGTTCTCCTCTCCGGCACGTTTTGAACAGTCAAAATTTGAATTATCCCTCCCGGGGATAAGTACATCCTCTGGTCGAAAAACACCGGCTTATTGATATAATATATATATATATATATATATATATATATATAATTTTAGCTCAAGTTCCATGGTTTCGATATATTGTGATTTAGTAGTTGGTTCAAACAATTTAACAGCAAATGCTGGAATTTCCCTGTATAATTCTGTGTAAATAAATATAAATCTATAAAGAAGGCGCAACAATGGCGGTGTTTACATGCACAAGTCATGACAGTTTTCCTCATTACCTGTTTGCTGTACTTTTCAGGAAATACGTTGCTTTGTAGTTCTGATTTAGGAAAAAGTACCTGCCGTACCAGTGCAGATTACTCAATTCACAGTCATTGAGGGGAGGGGATATTTAAATGTCCCTGTCTGCTTACTAATTAGGAAAAGAACGACTCTGAATATCGTGAGGAGAGCTTCATGCGTTGCCATGAAGATAAAAACATTAACCAGAGAAATTAATCCACGTGTTGTCACACACACATTCTGAATTATACCGCGCATTAGCTGCTTGTTTGTCTGGTTACCTTTCCAACACACACACACACCATTTTATAAAATATAATTTCTACAAGTTTTACTACTTATAATTTATATTTGTGTGTGTGTTTGTGGAACATCTAAAAGTTACATTTCATTAACACTAGAACCGCCTTTTACAATACATGTTTTTATTTTGAATATAACCTACACATTCAATTTTTTAATATGTACAAGCCTGTTGTTCTCTCTACTGGAACTGGCAGCCATCAGTTCCTTCGTTTTGTACAAGGTAGGAGAGATTTCATCTTGAAGCTAGCCAGCGCGCTTCAGCAGAAACATTTCGATCAGAAGCTGCAGGCTGCAGCAGCTCAACCTGGATTCTGTGCTGCGAGTGACACACACACACAAGATAAATCCATATGTTACTTTCGTATTAGATTAAAAACTGTTTTGTATGTGCATATACCAGTTTACACACTAGTTTCTTTTGAAATGTTTATTTTATTATAGTTTTTCATTTTTTGAAGTAGTGCTTTATATGTGGTAGGTAAGAAAATAAATGATGTGCTTGAATAAAACTTTTGAGTTGTATCCGATAGTTTGTCTTTCATTTTAATATTGATGGTGTTTAAAAGATACCGGCAGTTGTAGGTATGAATATAACCGTGGTGGTTCTAGTGTTGAATTAGTCCATAGGTGTACAGTGTGTGTGTAGGGGGTGTCTATGTTTTGTACGGCCTTTCTGCTGGAGCTTACTTGATATTAAGTCAGAAAAGCAGGATCTTGACTGCTGAAACCTTTCTGCATGAGATATGAATTAAGTTTTACAATTATGTGTGTCTTTTATAGTTAAGCTGTTTTTAATCATTGTGTTTAAATTGGTGTGCGAATGTGTTTTTATAGTCGTTTTAATGTGCTTATTAATTCAGTTGCTTTAGTATTCTTTTATATTAAGTTTCTATATAGTATTGTGTAAGTTTCGAGTTCTTTCATTTCCCATCGGCAAAACCAGCTACGTGCAGTTTTGCACAGCCTAACATGGCTCAGTCAGAGATAGGTGTCTGAGCAGGCAGGAGATTAGCAGAGATAGTGTGAGATGGGGGAGGGTAACTGAGCGAACCCCTCCTTTCCCCCCGCAGAGGGAGAGTGTAATGATAGAAACCCCTATCATTGGACAGAAGCAAGACAAATGGGAGTGGAGTCAACAATTGTTTACAAAGGTGTAAATACCCAACATTATAAAGTTTTGTGAGTCTTTTCATCTCTTTTGAATTGACTGCATGGATATCCGTGATTTCTGATACAAACGTATGCATTGAGCTGTACCGAGGCCTTGTCCAAACTCTTATTAAATCTTGTGCTTATATGACTGAATGGAGGTATATCTTTCTTGTATATAAAGTGTTTTTGAATCAAAAACCATTTGTCAGCTTAATTTTTTCTCTGCAACCTCATGAGCCACAAGCACGATTCCTGCTCCGGTTCACATGCGTTTTTACAGCTATTTTCGTTGTGAGAAAGCGATTGACCCTGCCCTTAGTCGCGCTGCCAAAAGGACGCCCTATTGCTGTTTCACGATGTATTTGTGTGATAAGGTCACACAGTCATGACTGTAGAGTTGATTTTCAAATGCATGTAAACCAAGCCAATGTTAATCCAAAAATAGGACAACCAGGTTGTTATTTGGATAATAATAATATAATAATAATAATAATAATAATATACAATGCTTCACTTACATAGCTGTCTTTATGCAAACATTCCAGAGCGCTTTACATGATTTCCATTGCATGAGATTAGGTACTAAAACTTCATGCAAATATTGGACTCAGATTCTGCTAAGGTAAACAACAACTGATACATAGCTTCTTTTACTGTAAACTAACGTGATCCATCTGCGTTTCCTTCCATCTGATGATGCAGATATCCTTATGCCTGGTGTTGATGGCTAAAGTGTAATGCTGGCTCCAGGGATCAGTCTATTTTGCCTCCCTGGCGCATCAGCACACATAACGGCTGCAATACTGGCTACAGGGATCAACCACCCTAGGTCATCAGCATCATCAGTACTTCTCTGGGGTCTTCTAGTGGGCACTTTCCATCCTTGGTCTTTGGTCGACTAGCCCACAACACCTTAAGATGGCTCGACAGTGATTCTGGCTTCCCAGCATCACCCCCCTCCGTTGCCCACTCAGCTAAGCTCAGCTTATTAACCTTCCTTTACATCGACGTTGCTTTCTTTCTACTGTGCTTGAGGTCACCAACCAGAATCTTTTCGTCTCAACCAGAGCCAGTTACTGCTCCTCTCTGCTGCTTCAGATAAGTTCTTCACTATGCGTTGCAACTCTTGTCTACTGAATACGATGTCTCTGAGAAACCGGGTTGTGGAGTGTGCCACAAGTCCTCAACAGCCCACCTCTGCTTGGTAAACCTGGACTCTCCATCCTCGCTGTTCCGCTTCAGTAGCTAGTTGAGCATACCGAAGCTTCTTCCTTTCGTAGGACTCATCCACAGCATCCTCCCATGGCACTGTTAACTCTACCAGGTGAAGCGTGCTGATCCAGACCACAAGACAATATCAGGTCGAAGGTTAGTGGTGGCAATCTCAGGTGGGAAAATAAGCCGCTGACCAACATCTGCCAGCATTTTCCATCCTCTAGCAGCTTCCAGTTTTCCTAGACAAGTTTTGGTTTTCATACCTTTTCTTGGTGGTTGCTCCCTTGTACAGAGGAATGTTGTTCTTTGTGTGTCATATATTGCTGGGATTGGTGGTAACCTGTTGGTCATGCTGCATTTGTCAATCAGTCAATCAATCAATCTTTATTTTATATAGCGCCTTTCATAGTGGACCACCATCACAAAGCGCTTTACAAGATGCAGTAACAAGAAGAAAATCCATAATAGTTTAAATACAGAGAAATGAATAATGCATGATATGCAGTAAAAAAAAAAAAAAATAAAAAAGCATAATACTTGAAAATATGTGGAAAGAGTTGAAAATTGCTGTTCATCAAAGGTGCCCATCCAACTTGACGGAGCGTGAACAATTTTGCAAAGAAGAATGTGCAAAAATTGCAGTGTCCAGATGTGCAAAGCTGGTAGAGACTTATCCAAATGGGACTTTTTTGACCTGAAAAAAGAAACAAGGACCAGGGGTCACAAATGGAGATTAGACAAAGGGGCATTCAGAACAGAAAATAGGAGGCACTTTTTTACACAGAGAATTGTGAGGGTCTGGAATCAACTCCCCAGTAATGTTGTTGAAGCTGACACCCTGGGATCCTTCAAGAAGCTGCTTGATGAGATTCTGGGATCAATAAGCTACTAACAACCAAACGAGCAAGATGGTCCGAATGGCTTCCTCTCGTTTGTAAACTTTCTTATGTTCTTATGTTCTTATGTTCAAATAGACTCATGGCTGTAATTGCTGCCAAAGGTGACTCTACCAAATATTGACTCAAGGGAGTGAATACTTATGCAATCAATTATTTTCTGTTTTATATTTGTAATTAATTTAGAACAATTTGTAGATTTTATTTTTCACTTTGACATTATGGACTTTTTTTGTGTTGATCAGTGGCAAAAACTCCTAATTAAATCCATTCTGATTCCATGTTGTAACACAATAAAATGTGGAAAAGTCCAAGGGGAGTGAATGCTTTTGAGAGCCACTGTATTTACGCTATGGAAACAGCTTTTTTCACTGCATCTGATATTTGTATTTGGGCTTGCTCAGACTAAGGGGGATGCAGTAAGGGACACAAACATTAGTTCTGAAACACTTTTTTTTTTAAGTTCTATCAGCGTTCCAATCCAGAATAAAGAGTCTATTTACCCCCACATGAACGTAAATGCAGACACTCTGAAATTCCATATTAATCTAGGTGGGGTTTTCACCCTTGTTAACATTACTTTAAATACAGTGATCATGTTTGTACATTCTTTAGTGGCGTTATTAAGATCAGTATAGATCATTAAAATAAACCCCACCCTGTTTTTCCCCCAGTTATTTGAACCCGATTCTCTTTCTTTTGCAGACGTGAAGCTTTTGGAAAACCACCACTTGGTAGAGAGTGTCCAGGAGCAAGTCAACGCTGCCCTCCTGGAGTACACCATGTACAACTACCCACAGTTCGGGGACAAGTTTGGACAGCTGTTGCTACAGTTCCCAGAGATCCGCTCCCTCAGCACTCAGGCGGAAGAGTACCTGTACTACAAGCACCTGAGCGGGGAGGTGCCCTGCAACAACCTGCTCATAGAGATGCTCCACGCCAAGCAGGCCTGAGACCCCGCAGCAGAGCCAGGAGAACTGTTAATAAAGAAAGGAAACGTGGTGGAGGAAGGGCCTGCAAGACTCGCTGCAACCCCTGTCAAGCGTCATTTCCAGGCTTCATAGTTGAAATTGAATCATTAATCAGCTTCAAATCTTATTTAAGATTGTTTTTGCTCTAGTTTATTTAATAAAGTGTCTCCAATGTTTATTCATGTATATATTACTGTAAAAATGGTTCTTCATGTTTTTAAGCTATGTTATATGTCTAATTCCTGTGATCACGTATGGGAATATGCCAAAAGTCGTTATTTTATGTTTCCATTCCCTTGAACACGAAAGTTCCACAAGTTATACACATGGTAAAAACCATACTAATTCATCTGGTCTATAATTTAATTCCGAAATTACAAACCCTCAGATTACATTACCAATGCAGTCAAAGTGAATGGGATAAAAGAATCGTGGAAAGGGCCTGCTGATTTAGGAAGATTGTACTCAATTCTGCTTACAAAGGGACAAGTTGCTGTTTTTATTCCTGCTACCCATACATATAGGCCGAGATATTTGAAAGGTTTGCGCACCGCGCAGAGGGTTATGTGCATTGCAAATGGCTGTTATGCACGAGTGCTCAAAATGTGCTATATTTGAGAGTTATTTTTGTGTGCCACAATCCGTCTTGCGCTGTGCACAATTACAATGTACGCATAGCGCAATTTGGCGGGAATGGCCGACAATTTGCGAGATCCTGCCGTGTTCGAAAGTATGCACCAAGCACAAAATAACGCTTTTAAAAAGCAAGCCTTAACTCCGCGCACATCACTCCAGCACTCACTCACCCAGTCACTGAAGTGAAATGCAGGCGCTTTCAGAGGTACTACAGCAATGGAAAACACCCAGCGATCATACAAGGTTCCGTCCACATCTATATAATGATTATATTCAAAAGAACGATTGTGATAGCAGCATCACTAGTGTTAATACATGTTTAAAAAAAATAAACAGGGAAGCTGCAATCATGATCGTGATTTCGGACTGAAACCAAACCAATCACTTTCCCAAGCACTCTGTCTTGGTGCTGAAAGAACAACTCCCAAAACAGAATCAAGAGTACAGCAGGTTATCCAAGTGCATACCATCAGTATGTAACATAGACTGAGCCAGCAAATACTGAGCAACTACCTGTATAATGCAGGGCCGCTTTGCTTTAATAGACACAGACCGCAGTATATCAACAGCAGTTTGCACCTCCTTACCATGCATTCACATATATGAAACATGAAATGTTTCATTTCTCCATTTGCTTATTTATATATTTCTGGGGGTGGGCATGCAGCTTCGGGTATGCCAATGTTACCGCTGTGTGTTGAGACTCGTCTGAGGAATATTGGTGTGTTCTGTACACCTATGACAGCTGCTTGGCAGGGTATTGTTGACAGTCCATTTTCGTGTAGTATTGCAGTTCTATGCATTTCTGCTGTATTGGTAGTGAAAGCGCAGGTGGTTTTGCGAGGCACAAAAAACTGCTATTTTCCAACTTTGCGCAACTGTTTTGTGCAAAAGCACAATTTTTTTGCGAGGGGTTGCGCATCGCTTCGAATATCTTGGCCATAGCCTTCTCTTTTTTTGGAATTAACCAGAGAGTTTCCTGGGGTACATTTCTAGTTTGTATGTAACAATGTAGAGTGTATATCTTAATGTTTTCTAAACAGTTTCTAAGGTCTAGAAAGATACTTTTTTGTCCTGCTTTGTTTTAGCAATCTTTGCATTCATGTCAGTTGAATGTGAAGGCTATGAAACACCAGACAACTTTCCGGCAACTGTTTTTAACAATGAACACATTTTTACTTTGAGTAACTAGAGCCCTTTTCACACTGGCATGTTCTACCCAGGTCAGAACCTACTTGGTGAGGACCAGATGTCATGCAGGTCAGTTATGCAATTTCGCACTGCTTTTGATAAAGCAGAGTTGACCTGGGTGACAGATGCAAGTCAGCAATGCGCATATCAATGCCCTGGAAGCAGCTTGTTACTGACACTTCTCTGGATTGAACTGTCAGTCCCAACTGTTGATTATAGCAAAGGTTTCTACATCCCTGCTGCTCATGGCTCATGCTGTGTCTCAATCAACACAAATATGGCTAAACAGAAATGTTCCTTGCAGAAGTGAAACCTTCACGCAGGAGTGGCTGTTTGGACCCGGGTAGGAGTGCCAGTGTGAAAGGGGCTTAGGAGAGACATATTTGTCATGGTCATTAAACTAATTAAAGTGACTCTTGAATATGGTCCTGAATATGACAGTTATTATTGACAATCTGAGTCTGCCTGCTTTTATTTATCCTTGTCCAACCTGAATTAATTCCCACATTTTGGGCAGGTATCTTGAGCTGCGGGGCATCCTATAGAACATTATACTGTATTCATATTGCAATGATATCAGTACAGTGCAAATCACACTCCTTTCAATATCTTTGATGTATCTTCATGTAGTAGTGGTAGAAGTCTGCTATGCATTTCTGTAAAGAATAAAGCAATGTTTAGGAAAGGTTGTGTAGTAAACATGCATGACTCTCCTTTTCCTGGCTGTTCTACACATGGCAGCTTCTGTCTCTAAATGGAAGACTTTTGTTTGTTAACATGTTTAACACACAGCTTTATTATGTGCTGCATAGTAATATATGATTATTTTGCAAAGAGATGTATTTCATGTCAGTGCCTTCTTTACATTTATATTGCTGTTTATCTTATTATTTTATTTTAGTTTGACAACATTATTTGTTCATGCATTATTTTATTGTAATAGTTTGAAACCAATAAATGCACCTAATGAAACTCCAGTTCTCATTATTATGTACCTGGCATCAGTACTACATATGTGGCGATTTAGTTTTTAACATAAAGCTAAACTAAAAAATAGGTTAGGACTCTCCAATGCAATAAAGAATAAAACGTGCAACAGAAAAACACGAAATAAGAGAACCAAGTAAAGAGTTTATTGCCATGCTTAAAAACAAATACATATTTTGTTAGCAGAAAACACAATTAAAGTAGTAAACGTATGAAAACTGAATATATTTAAAAAAAAAAAAAAAAACTTGAAAAATGGCATGGAAGAGCAGTACTAGATAACCATGCTGTAAAAGTAACTGTTGGGGCAATACATACGACATTAAATGGATGGCATTAATACAGAAATAAGGCCTGCATAAACAAAAACAAACAGAAATGCAACATAATTCACATATAAAGCTGGCGACTGAACTAAGAAAAAAACACACAAGCACAGTCTAGAAACCCTGTTGTTTGCAGCACATTTCCACACCAGTCTTTGAAAAAGTCTCTCGCATTTAAACAAATCCCCAAAGAGAAAAAAAAAACATGAAGCAGCAGTTCTCAAAAAAGAAACAATCCCCCAAAGCAAAAAATGATACCAAAAAGCAAGACTGTTCATTGAAAAAACGACATGCAAAAAAACAAGACTGGTCATTCAAAAAGCGATACACAAAAAAACAAGACTGCTCATTGAAAAACTGTAATGCCAGCTGGTAAAGAGAAGTTAATGAGTTCAAGCTCACTCAGACCGCTCCGGTCACACGAATGTGCAGGTTTCTTTGTAGTTTGTAGAAAATCCAAAATGGTCAACCACAGCAATGAAAAATCTTTTCAGGACGAGCGGATGAAGTTAGCACAGCTGAATGCAGAAGAGAGATCTCTAGCCAACAATATTCTTTTGCAATTGAAAGGAACATAAATAGTCAGCACTTGGATATACGGCACTCAGATACACGTCAGTCATATCATTATGAATTAAACTGAACAAAACTATAAACGCAACATGCAACAATTTCGAAGATTTTACTGAGTTACAGTTCATATTAGGAAATCAGTCAATCGAAATAAATTCATTAGGCCCTAATCTATGGATTTCACATGACTGGGAATAAAAAAGACTTAAAAAAAAAAAAAAAAGCTAGGGGCATGGACCAGAAAACCAGTCAGTATCTGGTGTGACCACCATTTGCCTCATGCAGCGTGACACATCTCCATCGCATAGAGTTGATTGTGGCTTGTGGAATGTTGTCCCACTCTTCAATGGCTGTGCTAAGTTGCTGGATATTGGCGGGAACTGGAACACGCTCAATGGGTGACATGGCTGGTGAGTATGCAGGCCATGGAAGAACTGGGACATTTTCAGCTTCCAGGAATTGTGTACAGATCCTTGCGACATGGGGTGATGGCGGTGGATGAATGGCACGTCAATGGGCCTCAGGATCTCGTCACGGTATCTCTGTGCATTTAAATTGCCACCGATAAAATGCAATTGTGTTCGTTGTCCGTAGCTTATGCCTGCCCATACCATAACCCCACCGCCACCATGGGGCACTCTGTTCACAACGTTGACATCAGCAAACCGCTCGCCCACACGATGCCGTACACACTGTCTGCCATCTGCCCGCTACAGTTGAAACCGGTATTCATCCGTGAAGAGCACACTTCTCCAGTGTGCCAGTGGCAATCGAAGTCGGTTGCGATGCCGAACTGCAGTCAGGTCAAGACCCTGGTGAGGACGACGAGCACGCAGATGAGCTTCCCTGAGACGGTTTCTGACAGTTTGTACAGAAATTCTTCAGTTGTGCAAACCCACAGTTTCATCAGCTGTCCGAGTGGTTGGTCTCAGACGATCCTGCAGGTGAAGAAGCCGGACGTGGAGGTCCTGGGCTGGCGTGGTTACACGTGGTCTGCGGTTGTGAAGCCGGTTGGACGTACCGCCAAATTCTCTAAAACGACGTTGCCAATTACACGCGCCTTCAAAACTTGAGACATCTGTGGCATTGTGTTGTGTCACAAAACTGCACATTTTAGAGTGGCCTTTTATTGTCCCAGCACAAGGTGCACCTGTGTAATGATCATGCTGTTTAATCAGCCTCTTGATATGCCACACCTGTCAGGTGGACGGATTATCTTGGAGAAATGCTCACTAACAGGGATGTAAACAAATTTGTGCACAAAATTTGAGAGAAATGAGCTTTTTGAGAGTATGGAAAATTTCTGGGATCTTTTATTTCTGCTCATGAAACATGGGACCAACACTTTACATGTTGCATTTATATTTTTATTCAGTGTAAAATACTACTTCTGTTGAAAATATAGTAATGTACCAACAAAACCAATACAGTACATCTGAATGGAAGCCTACTTATTTTAAAACAGTCTTTTCAGCTTTGTATTGTATCTTTTGTGTTCCCTGAAAAACAGACCAGGGTTGAAACAGGCCAAAATGCAATAATGAGGTATGCGTTACACTCGTTTAACCGTCCCTGATGTCAAAATGTTAGATGGTCGGATATGTGAGAGCTGACTGTATAAAGAGATAACAAAACAAACAGACCTCACAAAGGACTGCCAAACTTCAAAATGGCCTTTACGGTAAAGCAGTTAATATAGGGACAGCTCTAAGAAAATAATTCAATCAATAGATGCGTAAAAAAAGAACAGGTACCACGAACCCTTGTAAATGCCCTAAACTTCTAATTAAGCAAACTAGGCATACAAAAATGTACTGGAAATGGAGCCGTGAAAATTAGAAAGAAAAAGATTGCCTGGCCAGGCTGTCTGCCATTCCATTAAGAAGGAGCAGGTGATACACTTCTGGCATCACTTTATGTGTAATCCCCTTTGACACTCATGAGACAAATTCAGATCACTTGTCGTGCATATTAATATGACGTGGCCATAAATTTAACATTGGCCTATTGTATGATATTGCCTATGATGCCAGATTGATGGGCCACCTTCTACAGGTAAGACATCAATCAAGTCAAAACATTTGTCTAAAACAAGATTTAGTGCATATAATTATTTGTGAAATTGCAGAATATTCTCTTTATCTTTTTCCCAAAAGACTTGTATTGTATATTCTCACAGATAGACACATACGAGAAGCAGTAAATACACAAACCTTTATTTCTATACAAAACTCCTCTCTCCCTTTTCAAGAAAATGTATTTTCTTCATAATAAAATTGCGTCATATATGATGAAAACAATAAGTATACAATTTGTCACAGGCTAAACACATACAAAAGGATTGTGAATGCTGAATCCTATTGTATTGTGCCAATAGTGTAACGATCATACACGCAGTACTACATGAATGAACTACAGTAGTCTTTATAGCCCCACATGGGAACAGCTCAGATTAATCCCCAGAGGTTTTACCATGTGCATGTCATAGGGATGGGATTTCTACAATGACAGAACACCAGCTGTCGTATCTCTTGCTAATCTTAAAGACAAATTACTGGAAATGAAAAGACCAACTAGACAATGATAAGAGGATCTATCAAAACTGTGCTAAGAAACTTCATAAACACAATGACAAAAATTTGTCATTGAATTTACAATGTATCTTTTTTTTTTAATTTAGTGTCCAATTATAATTCCCCCCCTCCCCCCAATTTTCTACAAATTCGGAATGCCCAAACACTTTTCTCCTCACTCCAGCAATACCCCACATAGCTAAGGAGACCCGAAGATTCAGCGGGCTTCCTCTGATCGAACAAACAAGCCAGCTTCCTTTTTCACCCAAGAATGCGACAGCATATGTCTGTGAGCTATTGAACTCTGGAGGATAAAGGCCAGCCCTGCAGGTGTCTGCCCTGAGCACATCAGGCGCCTGGCCAGCAGGGATCGCTGTAGAGCGATGAGGGGAAACAGTCCCTGTCGGTTTTACCTGCCTAACCCACAGGAGCACCTGGACCAATGAGGCGCTCCCTTCGGAGTCCCCAGTGAAGACCAGCCTACTCTGCTCAGCCAGGACGTGAACCTACGCTGCACGACTCACCCTGCGCACCACGCGGCTGCGCGACTCACCATGCGCACCACGCGGCTGCACGACTCACCCAGGGCAAGTCTTTTGTGATCACAAAAATATATTAACTGCTGTAAGATGGTGTTTATTTAAATTCTAAGTCTGTCTAAATGTTTAATATATTCTAAATTCCAGATTTAGTATTTTTTTTTTTAATATCATAAGTTGCATTGTTTCAAGATGCTATTTAATTGCATTTTATTTGTCACTTAGAGAATATACTGCAAACCCTCTTATTCATGTGCCATTAATTTAAGCACATTTAACTGATACTAAAACAGTTACTAAAAGTATATTGTACAATACAAGAAAATACAAGAAAACTCTGCAGCCCTCAGGATAGTGGAACATGGTTCATTTAAGGCATGCGTGGTTCAATACAGTCATCACAGAGTAATCATTTGGATAACACACGTTAATTACTTTCATTATACAATACACAATACATTGGTAATTACTGTACATCTTCTAACCCCTCTCAAAGATTCAGTATTGTTATTCACACATATGAAATGAACCATTCACTGTAATGGACCACAAGCCCAGCACATGCAGATATCATCCTGTGCTTAGAAGATGCAGCACAATTCTAGCGTTATTATGATCACTACTAGTTTTTCTGTACAATCTTTGCTCTTGTGTTCTTAATAAGTTCATATGTGGTGGGTAAGGTGACTTACAATAAAAGACATAATTTTGCACATTTTGAGCAGCGTTGGCCCAAACTTCACAAGATCAGAAATTTTTTCAAATGTACCTTTTACGATGTTTGCAATCATGCTGAGTGCTTCCTACTGCGTAAGAGATATGCACTAGATATAACATCATCTGTCCATCTAGTGAAACGAATGGGTTTTCTTTCATATTTCTGGCAATGCTAGATGGCATTGGCTCTTCTTACTATGAAGACACTGATGTGGTCTGTGCTGTACATTGTGACTGGAAAAGAGGAGATGCTTCTGAACTTACCCCCCGAGCACAGATTCCATCAAAGAGTTAAAAAGGTACTGCAACAGGAACACCGCAGGAATGCATACATCACAAAGGCAAGGGGGAGGAAAACAAACTTAACACGTCACTGGAAAGGACTTGCTTTTCAATACAGCACGGCATCGTTTTCTCGTCAGCGAATTATCGCTTTGGTATTTATTTTTATAACATGTGCCCTGTAACAAATTGTGTTCCCAAATAGTCAATCCACTGCTGAAGCTGTTTCTACTCAAAACCAAAAGCAAGGGAGCAGCGCTACTGTTATTTCGTGCTGTGGAATTTAACTTTTTAAGGCATTGTACTGATACTGAAAACAAAGCAGACACTCATAATGGAAAGAGAAGCAGTGACACACGGTATGATAAAGCAGGCGTGTGCATGCGCTTCGTTCCAGGCTGCACTGCACTGCGTCCAGGAGCTCAAGGAGGTTCTTTCGCAGTGGTTTGTCTTCTACATGATTCTGCAAGCCTCAGCAGCCTAAAAATTTTTTTACAAAATACAGTACTTTAATTATATTAAAACAATTTATTATGTTTAGTTTTTAACAGAACGTTAGAAGCAATGAAAGAATAATAATAATAATAATAATAATAATAAATAATAATAATAATAATAATAATAATAATAATAATACAACTGTACCTTTAAGACTAATTCCTTCTTGTTTTTTTTAACTTAAAAAAAGTAGTGTTAATTAAATTATTTTTTAAATTTCAGTTTAAATTGTCTCTTCCTGTTGTGATATTTACAGGTGTCACGCACCCACAACTAGAAATAACAGACAGAGATGTAAACATGTACTTTTACGACGACTACAGTACTACGACTAACAAGAAGGAGGAAGAATGATGTACAGGCTTTATAAAAGTGTATGACAGCAAAGTCTAATAAACTAAGCATAGTGGATGCTTGTTAAAGCATGAGCAAGCATTGTAAAGCCCAGAGACGCATGGTAAAACATATTTAAAAAAAAAACACGGCAAACCAGGGCAAACTATGGAAAATGCCTAGTATAATCTTAACAGAAATGATGTGGGAAAATGACTTCATAAGGTGGACATTGTATTTATTATTGCTTCATTTGCTATAAGCAAACATGAATTTATTTTCTCCCCGACGCATTTCTGCAAGTTAAGAAATGTCTAACTTTATACATTTTTGGATTGTTAAAATCTAACATTCCTGCCAACTACTTCCAAAACGCACACAATATTTTCAAAATACAGTTGCCAGTGTATAACTTTCAAATAATAATTTAAAAATCCTGTTGCTGCTTTTGTAATGGGAAAGCTGGTTGTAAACAGGGCACAGGTGCTTAGAGGGTGATCTGAGATACATCTGAAAGGCCTTTTGCAAAGAAAATAAAGCTTCTCAGTCTGTTCTGGAACACTGTGTGCTGAACATTTCATGTTAAGAGGCACTTTAATGCAATTCATTTGAAAATATCTGAATACCAAAGGTACTAATTGCATATAATAATAAGCCATGGGCTATGAATCAAACAAAAAAGACAAAACGAAATCCCTTTTCCAAACACTATAAACTTTCACTTCACTATAAATTAATAAAAGTATTGATTATTAACAGCAAATTTGGCCACAATAAATATAAAATAAAACAATATATGAATGACTCGGTTTTGGATCGTCTGATAAATGGAGACTTTTTTTGAAGACTATTCCTGTTGCAACAGATGGGTGCTGGCACAAAAAAAGGAAATGTTTTTGTATTATTTCAAGTTTTATACTGCAGTTATTGACAGTAGATTACCCCAGACGATGGTTACCTGCATTGCAGCCTGCATGAATGTAGGAATTGTCATTATAGTGCACATACTTCTGAATAGAACAGCATTACTGAGGCTGTATCTTAAGCTCCCTTGCACCCGACCCTGAGAAGACATATTGCTATAGCGAAGGTCAAGTCAATTTAGCATTAAACACATTACTTTCTCTTTCTATCGGCTTGGTTTTAAAACAAAAGCTTTGTGGGTATGCTGACATCGTAGAGATTTATAGCAAAATATTGTGACACCATATTGCTCCTGAGTCCTAATAATATTTATATTTCAGTTGTGTAATACTGGTGACCTGGTAAGAGGATGTGATCATTTAGGAGAGGCTGCATTTTGTTCATGGCTATGATGAATTTCATTTGATAATTCACTGATGGAGAAAATATAATGTCTTTAAAGGTGGACATAAAACAATTAAACATTCTTCAATTTAGCATTTACTGTTTTCAGGTAAGCATTTCAATATTTAGGAATGCATTTAAAATGCATTGCCAAAATGTATAATTTTTTTCTGTAGTTATTATTAATAACTATAGAGAATTATCAGTTCTGAATGTGACAATGCAGTTTTTTCTGCTTTCATAAATAGATGTTTAATTGTTAAATATCTTGCTGTTTTTACACCCTGAAATGCCTGGACCTAAAACCTTTTACAGTGAAGAAAACACAGCCCAGCTTCCAGGATCTCAAGGTCAGCTGCTACACCAGAGTGCAACACTGCCCCCAGTGAATGTGAAGTAAAGGCTGGTAATGGTACAGAATTAAATACAAGGCATTGCAAAGAAGTGTTGGCAATAATTATCCAACAAGGCTTCCTAAAATAAAATTTTAAAAAACTAAAAGCAATGTATTTAAGTAAGCCACAATCGAATTGAATACTCCAGCCTTGTGTTCAAAGGTGAATTCTCTTCATAAAGAAGAAATACATCTAAATCCATAGATTTCCTTTACTTAACCTTAAACACAAAAATACTAAAATCATGAACTTGACAGGGTATTGCACATGTTATGCGACGGTCTGCTTTTGGACATGTTCAGGCTATTTGATCCATTTTGTATTTTTCTCATTTGACGAGATATAAGTCGTACCTGATGGTTTGAAGGCTGTCAGTTGAATGCCCTAAAAAACAAACAAAAAATAAAACCAGGTAAGTTGCATACTATTAACTGGAAATGGGAATGTGCAGTTATAACTGAAGAGCGTTATAAACGAGGGAGGGTGTCTGACTAAAATACAAAATTAAGTAACTCCCTGTCTGTAATGCATGTATAATGAAGCAAAAATGTAACTTTCCGTAACTTCAGCCATGCATAAAGCACCATGTAATCAACATTATATTTAAAAAAAAAAGGTAACATTCCCACTCGTGGATCGTTTTAACCAGCTGTTTTTAAACTATAAATAGCCTGGCTAAATGGCAGTCAGGAGTTCAGTTCGAAGCGACAGACAAGCAAACCAAGTGCAAGAAGGAGAGCGGGTCGGGAGAGGGGAAGAGGGAATGGGCTCGCCCCAGCGTCTCGTCTCCGAGAGAAAGCTGCAGCTCCTCTCGTAGCAAAAAAAGTAAATACATTTTGAAAGACCCACGTAATTTGAAGCTGTTTACAGTTTGAACAACACTGGTACTGTATTTACTGTAGAAATATTGCATGAATCACTAGTATAGGGAATTGGAGCGTTATAACCGAGGGCCTTATAGCGAAGGAGCACTGTGTATCAAATTGAGTGTCCCATAACATCCTCAGGTTTGTCTCAGACTGGATGTGTTGACTCACATTTCAGTAGTTTCTTTTTATGCCTTTTTGTTGGACCAGCTTAAAAGGGGTTAGAAAGGATTTACAAAACATTTTCCAACTTCTTCATTTTCTTAAAGCCCATCTCTCCTTCCAGCACACTACAGCAGGTAGACTCGCATCAAAGAGTAAGTGGGGGGGTGATGCTGCAACTGTTTAAATAACGTACTGCAGCAGAATGGCTGGGTGTGTGACATCACCAGACCAGGAAATACAAGCACACTCACAAGGACTGCGGGGTGAGTCGCCAATGAGCTCTTTCCTTTATTAAACCAAACAAAAGGCACGATGGCCAAAACAAACCCATACAGTGCCTATAGGAAGTATTCACCTGCTTTAGATGTTTTCACAGTTTGTCATGTTACAACCTGAAATTTAAACGGGATTTTTTTTTCCCTTTGATTTACACAACCTACTCAACACTTGGAAGAAGCAAGAGAATTTTTATTGTGAAACAGTTAATGAAAAAAAAAAGTATTCACCCCCCCTTGGTAGAACCACCTTTGGCAGCAATTACAGCTGTGAGTCTTTTGGGGTAAGTCTCTACTAGGTTTGAACATCTGGATCGTGCAATATTCGCCCATTCTTCTTGGCAAAATTGTTCAAGCTCTGTCAAGCTGGATGGGGATCATTGATGGACAGCATTCTTCAAGTCCGGGCTTTGACTGGGCCACTCTAGGACATTCACTTTCTTGTTTTTAAACCGCTCCAGTGTCGCTTTGTCTGTGTGCTTAGAGTCATTGTCCTACTGAAAGGTGAATCTCCGTCCCAGTCTTAGGTCTTTTGCAGACTGAAGCGGGTTTTCCTCAAGGATTTGCCTGTATTTAGCTCCATCCATTTTGCCCTCTACCCTGACAAGCTTCCCAGTCCCTGCCGATGAAAAGCATCCCCATAGCATGATGCTGCCACCACCATGCTTCACAGTAGGGATGGTGTTACCTGGGTGATGTGCTGTGTTTGGTTTGTGCCAGACAACGCTTTGCATTTAGGCCAAATAGTTCAATTTTTGTTTCATCGGACCACAGAATCTTTTGCCACATCTTTGCAAAAGCAGAGGTGTTGATGCGAGGTCCCTGCCTCCTCTGTACATTTTTTTACACATTTAAAAACTTAAGAATGTGTTTGTTAACAGTTATGTATTTAGCTAAATATTTAGTAATAGAAAGCACTTGTGTGCAGGGTGAGCACACAATGTAATATGCAGAGGAGGCAGGGAAGCAGAGGGGCTGGCTCTCAGGGTGTAAGGGCAGCTCTACAGCACACAATGTAATATGCAGAGGAGGCAAGGAAGCAGAGGGGCTGGCTGGCAGGTGCTCATTTGCAAGTTAGTTTCAGATTTAGCTGGCAAAATTGGGTTTTTTTTTGGTGAAAACCCAGATTTATTTTTTCAGATTGAATTGCTGAACGATAATGTTTTTCAGATGTATATGTTAGGTAAATGTTGAATCAAGTGTAAAAAACAAATGTATGCTAACAAAAGGGGGCGGCATATAAAAAGTTTGCGCACCACTACTCTAAATCACTGCAGGAAGAGTGATTAAAAAAAAAAAAAAAACCCATAACAGCAAGTGCTCTGGCTTTTCTGTTCCATACCACATCATGGATCATTATTGCTGTGTTACCTGTTTAACAAGGTGGGCAATAATCCTGACACTAGAGCAGACATTCTGAATTAAGCTTTGAAACAAACTTTAAAGTTCTAAGTGTAAAAAGCTGTCAAGACATTAACAATGAAAAGAAAAATGACAGGAATGTTACCTAAACAGGTGTAGCAACAACCAGGGGCATGTAAAGATATATTTTTTGGACCCTGTTTACTCTTGACTTCCAGTACACATAGCTATGTAGGGTCAAGCTGGGTCCTAATGCACTGCCAAAAAGACTCACTATTTACTGAGTTGTGCGTTTTATCAACTTGAGTGACTACCCCTTTAAGTTATACAAAATGAAAAAGAATGAGAATATTTCATAACCAGATTCTTTTCTACATCAAAACATACTTCAGATATTTCTGTTTCCATAGTAAATATTTCACTTTTTCCAGTGTGAAAATGTGTTATTCTCTTTGTGAAGAAAAGACCGTGGTTGCCTGATTCAAAGATAGAGCTAATTCAAAGCTAACCTATTGTAGTACGAATCATGCATGACTTATGCAATTGTTCCCTGCCTGCTGTCTTCACACAAACTGTAACCAGAGCACTAACAAAAACCTGAAAAACCTGAAACAATCTACGCTGAATATTTTTTCAAGAGAAAGGACATGTAATGACTGTATTCAGCATGTAAGTGCACATTCTTTCCTTTTTCATTTCTTCACTGTTTTCTTTTAAACATATCTTTAAAATGTTGATCAATGTAAAGTAATCTTCACAGAAGTACTATATATTGATGTTCAATACAGATTGGGTGTTTCTTCATTGCTCTGGTGCAGGTAATTGTCAAATCCTAGTATAGTGAACACCCTGATATAAGGAACATTTCTCTAGATCCCAGAAGACAGATCCAGACTCACACTAACCTTGGGCTACTTTACCTCAAGTAAGGTAACCCAAGATCATAATCAGGGTCTATGAAACCAGCTGTGTGTTTAATATTTTAGCTTGATGTCCAGACACAAATATTGACAAAAAGCCAAATAAATATTGACATTGTGCCATTGACCTGTATTTAGTAACATATGCCACCTGTGGCTAAGACTGTAATGTAATTGCACATGTTTGGTATTACTGAATTCAGCAACCTGAATTAAGGTGGTATTCCTCTGATTGTAATTAAAAGCAGCAATCCTGATCACCAATGAATACCATCAGGCGGTTCCATATCTCTCCACTAGAGGGCGACTACTGACAGCCACCAAGGAGAGTGACATTCAGAAGCAGAATCTCAATATTGTCCCATTTAAGATACACTTTGGGATTTTATATTTTATTAATTAATTACTTAGGATTCTCCAGACAAGCTCAAAGCCATGTAAAGTAGGTTTAGAGAACAATGATAAGAACTCAATGCTGGAGCAACAGAAACCAGAACCTCTTGGAATAACTCAAGCAAACACCATGAAACAGTAAGGGCTTCTAGCCTGTCTTTTTTCTAGGTTGACTCTTTAAACCTATCCTTCAACCCTCATGAGATCTGAGAAGACATTTTTCAAATCACTTTAATCCTAATAAGAAATAAAAGGCTAATGACAGCTCTAGCCTGAGTGAGAATTGTACTCTGTGCAGAGTGTGCTTCCAGAGATAATCCCGCTCTCTGTTAACAAGCGGCCGTGTAAAAAAGCAAACTCTGGAACTGGCGGAGGCCACAGTGAAGTGGCAGCCCCTTTAGTGAGATGTGAAACCCATTGTAGCTGTCAGAATAAAGTGAGTGAAACCGGCACACAGGGGCCCAATCAACGCTTCACACCCGAGTATCTGCACTTAAACTGACAGCATGCATAGTGGTATGAATGACAACCTCCAGTGGTAAAGCATGGTATGCTGGGTTTTAAAGGTGAGGTAACCAGTAACCAGTGGATTCTTATCTCTCACTAGAATAGAAATACTTTCAAAAGTGACCCTTATTTTAGCCTTGACTCAGGTGAAGTGAGGACAGCATTACATATTCCCACACATTTCGTTTCTGGTTCCCACCTGCGCCCCACACCCACGTGCTATGCTTCCTGCAGTGGTTACTAGAGGGTTAAGCTATGTCCACACTCGACACGAGCGAGCGAAGTTGCCCAATGTCAATCCACGCCAGCAGCGACTTGAAAACGATCCAAAACACTGGAAATAAATACATGACCCATGCATTCCTATTGGACATACTAGAGATGAGCTGTCCCATTACAAAACAGGTCTTGTTTTGATAAAAGGTTACCACCCTGACCTCCGGAAACTCTGTTGCAAAATAAAGGTTGTAAAATCTATAGATCAGAGTTATTGAACATCCCTATATATCCGACAGTTTCACTGCTATCATATAGTAGTAGTAATTGTACAGTTGTACTTGTATTAGTATTATTTTTTCCTTCGTGGTACCAGTAGCAGTCTGTTTTGAAGCCCGGCACACCTGCAGTGTCAGCAGACAGCTGGACAATAGTAGTATAGTTTATAGTATATTTTCAACAAAATTATTTTATTGTTATACATGTATACATACAACTTACTGCAATCTCAATTGTGTTTCTTTACAAATTCCTTCATTGATCCTTTTTATTAACTTCTTTAAGTATTTTAAAGTGCATCATCATTATTATTATTACGTTGTTGTTCACCGCACATTAGTCAACCTGTTATTATTATTATTATTATTATTTATTATTATTATTATTATTATTATTTTTATGTGTTCTTATGCACAAGTCACCATTCTCTTGTATTACTACCGATGCCATTCTGCAAATCTATTTTTCTACTTTATCACAAACCCTATTGAAGACTGTGATGCATCAGATAATGGGTGAGTGTTTGAGCCGACTCTGACTTCATTTACTTATGAATAATTATACACAGAACAAGGTTGTCTGCCATGGCAAGACTTTTATTTAGTTTTTCCTTTTAAAACAGTCCGGTGAACAGATAATCTTCAAAACTCTGAGCTTGGTAATGTTGGGGATGTGTCACATGAAATACAAACATGTTGTTTGCTTTGTTTTACAACGGATAGAATAGTAGGACCTTCTTGTCACACATTTGTGACACAGAACAATTTAGTGACAAAACGTTATTTATCATAAAAGCAAACAAACAAATAAAAAAAAAAAGCCATATATTAAAATAAGATCACATGTTCAAGTTGAAGAACCTTTTTTGTGTCATTTTTAAAAGCCAGCAAAAGTGCACATTTTTCAATTAAATGTTGAACAGACAGACTGCATGTATGGTGTGGTTTATTTTTGCTTATTAATAAACTTATTTTTATGCAACTTGCATAATCGGAAAGAAAATGTCTTGGTGCTGCTAGCAAGCCATGACCAGGGTTGCCAAATACTTTTACAAAAACCAGCCCACCTCTTCCTGAAAACCCGCCCAAAGCCCGCCCAATCAGGAACGTAAGTTGTGACATCACAATCACCTCTGATGTTCCCCAGTGTAATAAATAGCAACTACACTATTTCAATTGCAGCTTATTTGTGTGTTTTGTGTGCTTAATTACCAGGGATCCTCCTGAGAATCCGTTTGCTGCGGAATAACACAGAAAAACACAGGTTTTCTACGCTGTCAGAGAATTTTTAGTTTTACACTTGCAAAAAACATGCAAGGCTTTTTGATAACCAAATCAATACACTTAACATATATCATATAATCATCCACACAGACAACTGTGCTTTAAAATTAGTAAACATACTTGTTCAATGAAGCTGCTTCTGGTGAAGGAGGCGCAGTGTCAGTGTCGCATTCATGCTGAAATGTAGCTGCAGTTTACTTCACTATCCAGTGTGTTTTTAGTACTCAACAAGCTGTTTAAAGATGCTGAAAACTATAGAAATCACACCTAAATATCGGGTCAATGAGTTTGGCAATATCCATCCAGGAGACCAACTCAAGATAAACTCGTAAAAGTACTATTGTTTTTATTATTATTACACAGATGTATTTGTGATGTGTAAAGTAAAATGGTAGGCCTACGTTTGTTTATTATCGATTGACGGCACTCTGGCGAGTTCTTCGAATTTGAAAGTGTTGGCCTGAGCTCGCCCCCTAGTGGACAGATATTTAGATTACATACCCACCATAACCCAGAAAAAAGATTGTTCCATGCTGAGCATAAAGCTCAGCCTTGGTTATATGAGGTGAAATCAGACCCATTTCAATTAATCTCGGTTAATATCAAATCATGGCAACAACGCAGCAAATGCGAGTATCTTATGAGCTCAATGAAGCTCTCAGAGTCACGTCTAAACAGCAGTGCATAGTGCATAGTGCAAATTTTTTATTCATAAGCATCAGCACATCTAGTGCACAGAAGTGTACTCCCAACAACACTATAGGAAACATATTCCCAAAGTGGCAGATTGCTAGATGGCTCTGGCTCTCTCTTCTGTTAAGGCACTTTGGCTAATCTAGCCTAGGTTGCATACATCTACGACAGGCAAACAGAACCGAGGACTCACTCTGTACTCAGGGGAATTCAATTTAACAGAGGTAGAGAGAAGACCTTTACCAAAATAGAAAGCAAATAGATATGTTGCACTGATTATTCGAGAGATCTACCGTGTCCTTGGCTTTTACACAATAATTGTAAAATCGTCTCGTTCTGTAATCCCTTCGGCCTTCTTATTTGCTTACTTTGTGTTTTGTTACTAAGCAGTGGATCACTTTTCACAGACTGATGCAACAGTTGGTTGAGATTCTAATGATAAGGACACTTGTATTTTCCTCATTGCCCTGTGCAATTAAGAAACAATTTCTTCCATGCTTATCGCTGGTTGGCATTCACAGGTGTTTTTTGATATAGCTTTGTTTGTTAGCTCTGTATTAAGATGGATTTAATCACCATGGATTCAGATTAGGTACTACAGCGTACTTCAATATATTGAATCTCTTGAGAGATCTGGCCTTGGATTGGTAAAGATGTGCTTAGAACGCCCCTGTAGCCACCTGTTCAATCTTGTTAAATCCGGAAGCACATTACTTTTTATAAAGTAACGCCTCAGTCAATAAAGATTCATTGAAATCATTACAGAGTAACCTGACATAGCAATGCCATTATCACCATTGCACTACGACTTGAAGTCCTTTATTTCCTGTGCTTCTGTTTGTCTGAAATAATCATTGCAATCCACTGAAGGAGTTTTTCAGAGCAGGACTCGAGCATCCCTTTGAAGTGTTTCATTTTTCAGAACAGGTGTCGTTAATTCAGTCATTGAGTAATAACTGTACGGCTGACCTCCACAGAAAACAATGGGTATCTGTTTGTTTTAGAATTTGTATTTCCTTGGGTTTCATTTACATGTAGAGCTTGATGACTGTGTTTGAAGGCAGAGCAGGCTGAAGAGGATTAATGTAGCAAAGACTAATCTCAGACCAGAGCTCTGCCACCTGACTCGCTTCCAGAGCCAGGCCTAAGCTCTTTCAGTGTCTCCAATGAAAGTGTGCAGAGCGAGGCACTGTACAGCAACAGAAAGCACTCATGTGATGGGTGAGACACTGTACAGTAATAGAAAGCACTCGTGTGAGGGTGAGGCACTGTACAGTAATAGAAAGCACTCGTGTGAGGGGTGAGGCACTGTACAGTAATAGAAAGCACTCGTGTGAGGGGTGAGGCACTGTACAGTAATAGAAAGCACTCGTGTGAGGGTGAGGCACTGTACAGTAATAGAAAGCACTCGTGTGAGGATGAGGCACTGTACAGTAATAGAAAGCACTGAGGCACTGTGTAATAGAAAGCACTCGTGTGAGGGGTGAGGCACTGTACAGTAATAGAAAGCACTCGTGTGAGGGTGAGGCACTGTACAGTAATAGAAAGCACTCGTGTGAGGGTGAGGCACTGTACAGTAATAGAAAGCACTCGTGTGAGGGAGGCACTGTACAGAGAAAGCACTGTACACTGTACAGTAATAGAAAGCACTCGTGTGAGGATGAGGCACTGTGTAATAGAAAGCACTCAGTAATAGAAACATCTGTTTTGTTTTTGTGCCTCAAATATAATTTCAATTCGTTTTTAAAACTACATGAAAATATAAAAAACAAAATTGCGAATAGCAGTGTGAGGATGAGGCACTGTACAGTAATAGAAAGCACTCGTGTGAGGGTGAGGCACTGTACATACAGTAATTTTTACTTGCTCTTTAAATCTCGATGCCTAAAATCATAAGAAAAAAAAAAATGAACAAAGTTGCACTTATTTTAAATTGTGGGTCCCTATTACAGCATATCTAGGCACAGTGGGTGCAGTTTTAGAAAGCACTCGTGACTGCATTGTATTAGAAACACACACCTCCTTAAAGGGTGCATATGTTCAGAAACTTGGAGGCTCATGTGATGTGATATTCAATTACCAACTGCACCTTTTCAATGAGGAAATAACACACATTAGTAGTAATGAGTCTTATGCCTTGCAGTGAACTTCCCTGCCCCCAGAAGGAAGGAAGCATGGAGGCCAGGAAGGAAAGGGGGAGGAATGTGAAGCACATACCTGATTCAATGAAATGGTCACAGAGCTTTCTTTTCTGAATCCCCCTGAAATACAAATTTAACAAAACACATCACTATTTGTTTTGTTATGAAGTTTAGTAGCACCATTGACATCTACTTGCAGATGTAATTAGAAATAATTAAGTGTATCTAATTACTATTGTGTATTTGTAAGTGCAAATACATGACGCAAGCTGATACCACGCACTCTAGCTGCAAAGAAGTGGTGACCCCATGGAAAACGCCAGGGTTTTTCATTTTTAACTCTGAATTTACCAGTGCTGAAAGTGAGTTTTTTATTTTCCATTTTTGTATTAACTTATCAACATTTTACTACCAGATTTGAAATTCCCAATGTGAACGTCGCCTCACTGCTGAAACCCACTTTCCGATCAGGAGGACTGGAGATCAACAGCAACCTCAAAACCTGCTTCCAGCTGGTTGCTTCTTTTCCCACGCAGAGCCTAAGCAACGAATAAGGCAAGGCTCCAGCCTGGGTACCTGGACCAGGCAGGCTCAGCACAAGAGGGGGTGCTGAAATGTGATGAGACGAGCCCAGCCCATTTTCTTCCAAAATGCCAATGCAGCACTCCCTGTGGGTCCCTAGCCAAGATCGACAATGCAGCTTGAGCAGGACTCCAACTAAGGGTGCGTGACCAAGTGCTTTTACTAGGAGAGCCGCTGAGGACCACAAGTGTGTTTCATAACCAAATGCAATGGACTGGAACGCATGATCACCGCATTTAACTTGTAGTGGTACTTACCATTTTTTAAGACCAGGGATTTTTTTGTGGAGCCACTTTGTTTCGGTGAAGACACACTGCTTTCAGGGGTAGAAAGACTACATTTCCCATGATCCCAGGAACCTGTAGTTTTTTGAGTTGTCAGGAAACTTATTGGCTGGGAGCAGTTCTAAAACAGCAAGGGACAGAATTTGGTATTGGAATTAACATCATTTCTTTTTCTTTTTAAAATGTTAGTGAATTTAGCTCATGAATAATGAGGGACAGTGTCACCGTCTCCAGTCAAGCAATGTGCTGGCAGGCAAGTGCCAGGAGATCTTCCCTCATAGCATGAGCAGTCTTATACGCTAGCAAAACACCAAGAGAGTAAAAAGCAACAGCACAACTAACAACAGACAGCCTGTTGGAATGAACTAAACACCATGATACCAGAAAACACATCCCACTTAACACCTCACACTACAATTCTTCTCTCCTTTTATTAAAACATGAATTTACCCTTTGGTATTGAGTTTTCAACATTTCTCATCTTTATTTGAAGTTTATTTGTATTTCTTACTATTTACGTGTGCTCTTTTTTCATTCTTGCTTACTTGACTAAACTATTCCCTCTCACCTCTGCAGGGTTAATGGCCCATTGCGGATAATCAGCACACACCCACTCCTCTTAACATGACCATGAGGAGACCATTCACAGTTTATCAATAGAGTCCATACAGGGCCTATATTAACACTGTAACACCCCATGCCTTCAGTGCGTCTCAAATGTGTAGTTTTGTAAGTGGTAATATACTCACCCAGAACAATTTAAACACGTTGCAAACTTGCGTTGAATCAATGGCTGCCCATGGTGAGAACACTATTGACAGTGTTATGAAAGTGTTTCCAATCTTTTTTATCCAAACCGTGCATCTGACATGCCCTTTATCAATAAAACCCATTGGGCAGATTGTCACAATAACAAGTATCAAGTTATATTATGTAGGCTTTTACAGTAATTAATACCAGTACCTAAAACAAAAACAACCTACTATTTGCTTGGACAGTCACTGACTATTTATTTCTTTGGGTGGCTTATAGCGCAATTTATCATATTGAGATGTGCATGTGTTGAAGCCGTTTCTATGGCAATCAGAGAGCTGTGGCTGAAGAGCTGCACTTCCACTCGATTACAGGATCATGTTGCCGGGTAGATTTGAGTCCCCCATTTCTCTTCCGGTTTCAATTTGCATGGTTGGAAATAAGACTCCCATAAACCTCGGTTAAAACACAATAGCACCTTTTGGGCACAAATTTGAACTGCAGTTTGTTTAAAATATAACTACTTATAAATAAAATGCCTTTATTAAAACAGAATTATACAGAAATGCATTACCAGTTAAGTGAGAAGCCACTAAGGACAAAAGTATCTCTACCAGTGGCCAATTGATAGCACATTTAAACAATTACTGTCAATTGATATTAGGGGAGGGTGGAGGTTTGACACAGGCTGGACGATTGAAGAACACCAGGACATGCGCATGACGTGACCTTGAGTGGTATGGGCTTATATTCAGACTGGCATGCATGGCCCAGCCTTGCTTAGCCTCTAAACACTGACAATGTAAAGTTACTTCAAATGTAAATGAGATACGCTTTGTATACTGAGCATCAAAAGAAACGGATCACTTATATTTGGATAAAATTCAGTAGATGTGATCGAAAGAAGACAAACTCTGTTTTAGAGCAGGTGCAGTGACTTTTTATTGTGCTGATTAACAACTGACATCACAAAGATGCTGAAAAATGATCTGTCGATCTTGGGCAGGTTTTGTGACTCTGTCTCCAAGTTCGTGCAGTATGTCTGGTTATACCGTCTCGCTGGGTTTGAAACTGCTGGCTGTCAGCACACATGACAACGAGCCACAGTACGCTGCCCTAGCCCAGCCTCCAACATGCCGATCGCACGAAGGCGCTGCTCTCTTGACAGACGTGGCATGTTGTTTTTTTTTCAGTGATTTTCCTTATTGCTTTTATTCAAGCTTGCAATTCAACAATCACACCATATGCAGTGTCTCACTAAGTAGGCGACTAAGTGCATATGCTTCAGTAATAATCACTCAAGGGTGTCATGGGCAAGGATGGAAGATCGAGTAAATAAAAAGAAACCAAAAACATTTTGTCAATGTCCATCATTTATATACGTTATTTTTTTTCAAAAATAAAATGTGTTATAATAGTGATAAGTTTCTTGTGATGCTTGGTATATAAACTATTTGTCTATGTGTACTTACTGTAAAAGAAAGAGCCTTTTTCTTTTCCTTTGTTCTTCTTATAGCACTTCTCACCTAAAATCAAATGTAAGAGTGTGTTAGCTGGTGGCACAGCAGGTCACTCACTATCCTTCAATGCCTTTCACCTCTGGGGGAGGCCTGGGCTCAGCTCAGGCTCAGTGCAGTGAGTCTGGCTGTTAAAAAAAAAACTAGAAAGATACATAGCATCTACCCAAAAGGTTAAAGTCATATGACACTGAACAGCTAAAATGACACTTTCCAAAGGAGTGGGTTATGATAACCTGACTTGTGATGTAGTGCAAGTACAAAACACCACAAGCTAAGTACAATGGATTAAAGGAATCTCCTTGGACAGTAAGTCTTTTCAGCTGCTGTTGTTTAGCTATGGTACTGGGTGCCCTGTTCAAAAGAACCTGCACATGCTCAAGACACGACTTTTACATGCTACACATACAGACAATATGTTTGAGAACAGAAGTGAAATAAAATGATTGTGACTACATAAAGTTCAGATTTTCATTATTATTATTATTATTATTATTATTATTATTATTATTATTATTATTATTATGAAGTAGCACCAGATAATGTTCTTAAATTAAAATGCATGTGCTATAACTAGGGCTTCTATTTTATGTTTTTTTATTAATTCCATTTTTCAGTTCTTGTTTTTAGTTATTTTTTAGTTTTATGTAAATCGTTCTTTTAGGGCTTTCACTTTTTACACATTGTATGAAATGATTGTTTTCAGTCACTTTCCACATTGCCGGGGCGTTTTCTTCTGTCAATATGTATAGTAGTAACTCCACAGTACTTGCACATTAAGTTTCCTTTACTGTCTTCCACAACAAATTCCTTTTTTTTTTTTTTTTACCACTACTTGCAATTCTTTTTTAAATCCTCCATGTCTTAACTAACCCATATATTTTTAATGTATGGTAGAAAAGTATGATCCTTATATTTTTCATATATAGAAATTAATGTATACAATAATATATATATATATATATATATATATATATATATATATATATATATATATATATATATATATATATATATATATATATATATATATATTATATTTAAAATATTTTAGATTTTAGTCTGTAATCCATATATTTGTTTAGGGGCAAATATTCAATGGTCTTGCAAATTTGCTCATCTTTCTCGCAACTCTGCTTGCGTAAAATCGCAACCGAGTGAAGCCTAAAAGTGTTGGAGAAACTGCAATTATCGCAGCGCCGCGGAAATGAATAAATGAACATGAATTAACACAGGAGATCAACCGCAACTCTTCATCGGGGTATAGATCCAGAGCAACTTTTTGCAAAATGAGAACGCATTACTTGGGCTTGACGAGGCATAGTGCAACGGGTCTGCAATGCGATGTATTGTTTAAATTGTATCGTGTGTGTAATTTTCGTTTCATTTTTGTATACTCTATTTTATTTTGTGTATTGTGTGATTTACTGGTTTTACTTTTAAAACACTGATAATGTGGTACCGCTCCTTCTAAACCTCCCGAAAACTTTGGGTCTCCATGTATACTGATTGAATGGTGTCTACTGGAGTGTTTACAATTAAGCATTTAAAGTTACCTGGTGCTTTATGTCTGTCGTTTTTCTACGAAAGTCACAATTTGCTGCTGTTTTGAAGTGTTGTATTTGGAGTTGCATGGTGCTCTATTGATGTTTGTACCATGTCTACGAAGATCGCATCTTGCTGCTTGTTTTTGAAGTGTCTCATGTAAAAGCATATGAAGCTTTATTTACCTTTGAGTTGTGCTTGTGCAAATCATTACCTTTAAGTGTTTGTGTGAAGCTCACTATTTAAAATACTATAGTACCTGATTGAATTGCTTTTGTTGACCATGGTTATCTGCTGCTATATTTAAAGTCTACTTTACTATATGTAAAGATCTGTATGGTTTTCGCTATCAAGTTGCTGAATGATAACCATTGTTTTACTGCTCAGTGTATTTGTGGATGGAAACGAAGTGCTAAATTATGGAGTAGTTTTAATGTGTTCATTGTCATACTCTGTCCAAATAAAATTAACCAGAGGCTGTCTCCTTGCCGGTGTTTTTGGGATCTCCTTGGCTAACCGGGGGACGCTACAATAGCCCCAGCACCTTTTCAGCTATGAAGTTAAAAAGGTCATAAAATGTTTTGCTCTCAAATGCGTTTTCTTACAATTCTCAACACACTTTTATCCATTCTGCAAGTTCTTGCGTGCTCTAAGCAGAGACAGCCCACTGCTAGGGACATTTCATTACCATTTATATAACATAAATATGACACTGGCGAGAACTGCGACTCTGTTGTCGTTTTTTATATAAAAATGAAATAAGCTTACTTGATTTTAAAAACGTCTTGAACAATACAAGCAAATTCCTACACTACTTGATTTGATTTAATGTGTAGTACACAACAAGCCTCAATATGAAAGCTAAATATTAAATTTCAATAAACAACACGTTTTTAATGAAAACAAATATTGTAGCCTATTTCACCAAAGTGAAAACTGGCTTCTGTTATCTTTTATTATAGCACAGATTAATAACAGGAACAGCACTTTATTTGGGGTTAGTGTTGAACTTAAACGCGTTCATGTCTGCTTGTACCCCTGCCCCCACTGCCTGCTAACTTGCCATATTCCAAAAATATATAAAAATAACAACAACGGTCTAGTTCTCTTTCATTTTTTAAATTAAATATAATTTGAGAGAATAAAAACAAACCAAGCTAACAAATATCTAGCCTAAACAGAAATGCATTTATTTATTTATGTATTTATTGCAATCTCCACCAAATACAGCTTCTGTTGCATTCACAGCACTGTGTAACACAATTTATGTTCCTGGGTAGTAAGTGTTATTTCCTAATTGCTTATGCCTCAAAAGTATAGAAAATGGCTATTATTCCTCACAAACTTTGCTTTTGTGACCAGGACAGTGATATTTCAAAATATCACTATTTCCAGTGAGAAAACGGGCAAATGTGTGTCTTTTCGTTCACATAAAGTCAGAAAAAAACAACATATGAATCCAAATTAACATGTATTTATACTAAAGTAATACAAAGATGACCACAAAAGATTTAGAAGTGAGTAGTTTTTCGAGATATACAATTATACTGTATTTACAGTATAATTGTAAATCTCGAAAAACTACTCACTTCTAAATCTTTTGTAGTGCATGTATCGTTTTTGTTTTATCTTTTAATCTAATTTCGGCCTTCTGGAGTCATCTGAATGCCTTTCCACTTTTTATTTCATTTTAAACTGTTTAAATGCCAAACCACCAAACCAAACTTTCAAATAAACTTGTTATGATTCTGCATGTGCGCTTCTTAAGAACTGTATTATTGTCATTACTTCCTCTCTGGCACCTCTTTGCAAATTAAGCACTGGTAATTAGTATTGTTTAAAATAAACCACAAATAAATTAAATGTTTGAATTGGAAATAAACCAAAATGTTATTATGTGTTATTAAAATATAAAAATCGACTAAGGACTTCTTCAGTAGACAAGTCAAGGAATGTGATACGTTGTCTGTATATTCTGCACGCACGATATTTCCTCTTTTTCTGTTGCTAGCATTTGCAAATATACCTGTCTGAAAGCCATGTTCACTCTTTAACTAGAAGCAGAGATTGTCCTGAAATGCTTCCTGTGAAATCATTAAGAGGAGGCTTGTGATTTCCATGCAGCATAGTGGTTTGCGAGCAAATGAACTTTTGAATTTAGTTCGTGGTGGTGAATTTGCGGGATTATTCATGAAACCTCCCCCAAATCTGAGGGAAAAGCACTTGCGAGAGAACAACTCGCAAACCCATTTTTTTCCAGTGCAGCATCTATTTTGAATCTCACTCAAAAGCGCAACTTTTTTTTTTTTTTTCGAAAAGGACTTGCTGAAAAAAATCTCTACAGCTCCCCTTGCAACACGCAAGGTGTTTGAATATTTGGCCCTTGGATTTATTTATTTATTTATTTATTTATTAGTTTATTTTTTCTTTTTTAAATGGGAAAGAGGAGGTGAATGTGAATTAAGTAAACCATTTCCACGGTTTTTCAGTGTTTATTGTCTATACACACCGATTTCTTTCTTTTTTAAATCGGGGGCAAAACCAAAAATTGTTACTGAAGCTATAACATATGTTTCTTTATGTTTCTTTCAACTGCATACATCACACCTATTTAGTTAATGAAAGTGCAAAATATGACATGATTCTGTTTGCAATAAATACTTTAAATGAAGGTCTTTACAACACATCTTGTTCTGAATCGCTTAAGGCACTTATAAAGCATAGTCCTCTGTTAAGTTTCAGCAAACCAATTTGAACGCTTTCAGCAAAAGCATGTGGAGTGTTTGTTATGTACGTCGTAATCAGGCAACCACTAGGTGAGATAGGGAATACAACTGAAGAAAATTCCATTCAGGGTCAAATATGAGCTAAAGGTAGTGGTTAAAAACGATACGCCACCTTTACGTCAATGTTTTAGTTTTTTTTTTTTATATATATAAATACTGCCAATAAACAGTAGTAGATTACAAAATGGGACTACGACTCTATGTGATAAGTCAATATGTTCAAATACTCACCTCGCTGTTGTACACGGCGTAAACCAGGAATATGTAAAGACCCTGAAAAAGAGGGGAAAGGTGATTTAAATACAGTTGTAAAAAAAGCAAAAAAAAACTGTGGTGGGCATGGAAGATGGTATAAGTCTCCTCAAACCATTCATGCACAGCTGTGGCATGGCGGAGATGCATTCTTAAAAGCTGCCAATGGCTTCGTGGCACAAGGGCAGCATTGCTGGGTGTACTTGATCTGTAACGATGCAATAAACTAACACATTAGTTCAGCCTGCCAGTTTAATCAAGGAACACAGGGTATACCAAGAGAACATGACCCACACCAGGGATGTGAACAAAAAAAAATCAAACTCCAAGAGACTTCTTGTAAAAATAATACACATATAAAAAAAGAAAAAAAAATAAAAAAAAAATAAAAAAAAAATAATTATTCACTGTATAATGAAATATATGGGAGGTTCGAAGAGCCACATTTTGACCACAAAATAGTCGCATGCGGCTGGGCCACCCCTGCGGTAAACAACTCCATTGCTTTGGAAACAACTCCAGGAGTGTGTACAAAAATCTGAACGTCACTAAGGGGTCAGACTGCATTGCACAGGACATGTCAGCTTAAGGTCATTTCTGGATCCACCCTGTCAAACGAGATTCACACCTGTGTTGGGAACACTGTTCTTATTTTTGTAAAAGAGGTATAAAAATGTATTTTAATTCTTTTATGTGCAGAAGGACTTTCAATTTAATATATTATTAGCCTGAACATTTAAAAAAGGGAAATGGGCAGTTACTTTAACTACCCATAAGATTATGTTAACAAATGTTTAAATGGAAGAAATTCCAGGACATATGATATTTCTGCAATGGATTTGTCTGGTTTTGAACATGAAATTGTTGGCAAACTGAATGTTGAGACATTTTTGCATTGCCAGAAGAAAGGCTATTAAAAGTGTTATTTACACGGTTTCCCTCGTTTGTTAGACATTGCAGGCCCTCGTGAACATTGTTGTGGTCTTCACAATCTGACTTGCATTAGCAGGGTAGTGCAGAGCTATCTTCAGATTAAAATGGTCGAGATGTGTTACAAGCCCCAGAGGCATAAATGCATACCCTCACTGACAGACTTTTTACAAAAACTTGTAGAAATGCTGTTCAATTATAGAAATTCATGTTTTACATGTTTATGTTACATGCCATGTCTGTAAAAATAAAAATATTCTTTCAAAGAATGTCACAGAGGCCCTTTCAGTTCCCAATTTATTGCACTTTGATGGCAAACAGTCATTGCAAGCTCTTCGGTATTCAGAACACATACATCTGTGTATAGTTTGAACACTCGTGGATACAGCAGAGAAGCAGCTCTGGCCAGAGAATTGGAATAACAAAGAGAACGAAAGTGTCGGACCTGATTACAGATCATGCCTCCTTAGCAAGGCTCAACTTAATGAAAAATAATAAAACGCCTGTATCATGGCTCTGCAGCCCTGTGCTTTCAGGGCAGTCCACCAAGCAGGAAAACTGCATCAAATGCAGATTTAGACATGGGGGTGTAGAATTTGCAAATGGACCGGTGCCATTCTGAGGATGAGGGGATGGACAGGAGAGATCTGTGCTGGCTATTGGGCGAATGCGTGATCCTGCACTGGAGGGTCGAAAGCCATATTTGAGAATGAAAGTGTATGGACTGAGTAAAAGAAAAGGCTGCCTGTTCCTGATACAGCAGCATGCGGCAGTGGAGAGCCAGAAAAGGCAGTGGAGACAGCTGAAGAAGTATGTGTTTACATACCCATACTGGGAAAGCACAGTCCCTGGGACGTTATTTGCGTTAGCTCAGGGGGATCTGGGAAACCCCATTAAAGTATTGAGGGAATAGGAGAACGTCATTTAATCTCGTGCCACGCAGATTAGCAGAGGTGGCGAGACCCAGCCTACTGCAGCACTTTCCTTTGTAGTTTTATTTACAGTTTATTTTCCTTTTTTGATTGTTATTTCTGCATGTACAGACCCTCAGGGGGATGCCACTGCTGGTACCCTGTTATCAGCACCTGTAACCCGATAAAGCCTGTGCAGAGTTTCAACGACTGTTCTGACGCCCACACACCCTCTCACAGGGGGGCATGAATAATACAAAAGGGCAATGAGAAGGGTTGCCTCCTGCATGGTTTTGTACTGGCGGGTTACCCATGAAAAGATTTGATGTTTCTTTTTTTTCCCACTAGGGATCATACCGGGATGCATATAAAGCTTACAGCACTATGTATACCTACCTAATTTAACCTATATGCGACAGCGGATGCCAGTCATCGGCATCTATCACTGCTTCACTCTGTCGCTGCCATGCGTCCTCTCTACACACATAGGGTAAGAAATATAATAAAATGCCATACAAACACACAGAGTGTGCTTTTTGTGTGTGTAAAACTCGTTCGTTAAAACAGTTAAGTAATAATGAACTATAGTCAGCACTATAGGGCCCTTTGTGGTGAGTTGTGGTGTGGGGCAGTGGGTTTTGGAGGTGGCAGCCCTAGCAGTGAAGCAACACTGGGCATTAGTTCAGCATAATACTACACATGTAAAGAACCTTTAAAAGGTTAGCTACTCTGGGTCCTGCCAAGGTTATCAGTACATGATTTATTTGTATTTGCATTTTCTTTTAAAGTGTTGTTGATGTCCTGTTAACACTTAGCAGTTCACCGGGAGTTTTTTCAGTGTTAATACCGTACACATGTACAGTTCCAAAAGCATTTCTTACAGGCCTTTGTATTTTACATTCCTTTTCTAGAAGTGCAGCAGGGCTGCAGCCAGGAATTCTGGGAGCTGGGACAAGTCCTTTGAAAAGGACCCCCCTCTTATTCCAGCGAGCGCAAAGGGACAGGGTTTGCCCTGTAAACACACTTCCAGTTTGTTTTCCATGTTAAGAAAACCTCGAGAAGATGACGGTTGAGCTTGGTTAAAATACAGTAATTCTAATTATTGATATATACTGTAAACATTAATCAAATGTTCCATTATATACAACTATGGCCAAAAGTGTTGCATCATTATAATTTTAGGATTGACACAATTAAAACTACAAATAACTACATGAACATAATTTAGATATTTTATTTAACATGATGTAATCAAAGAAACTACAAAATGATATCGCGAAAGTCTAACGGAAGCCATAAGTAGTACAGCATTTCATGTTACATTTTGAATTGTCACATTTTTCAATTATCAATTTTTCGTTAAGTATAAGGAACATTACAAAGCAGTAGGTAATTCAATATGTTGCCGTAACATTATTCAGTAGGTTTTACTCGACCTTATGAAGCAAAATCAGTTAATTATATAGGGTGATGCAACACTTTTGGCCATTGCTATAGCCTCACAATTAAAATAATATGACCCTCATACACCCAAATTTCTCCCTAGCGATTTACAATAATAACATTTATAAAAATAGGCAAAAACTAAAATGTGTGGCTGTTTTCTTCTGCAGATCTACATCAGAACCCTAACAGTCGTTATTAAATGTGATGCAGCACGCACATACCACGCACTATGGGATGGTCGCATCGAAAACTTTGTACGACTCTAAAGGGTGGGTAAATCGCCTTCTCACACTAAAATGCCATACAATTGACCAAGTGGAAAATTTCCAACTTTTAGTAGCAAGAGAAACACACCAAGTTGTAGCGATGAGGTGCATTCGTGGAAATCAGAATACAAAATTATAGGACGCCGGTTCTGAAAAGATTTCATAAACCAATCAGAGTGCCTCAAGACACCCTCGCTATGAAAAGACTGAATAAACCATTTTAATTTAAGTTTGATGATGGTGAGCTATCTGGTTACAAAACATTGCCAAGGTGTTCTTTTGTCCTGTTCCGTTAGCCGGAGGCATTTACAATGGGAAAAATCAGTTTTACCACAAGGGTGTTCTCTTAGGCAAAGTATTCTCTTAAGAGGTGTTTCTATACGTGAAGACTACTGTACTGACATTTGACTCATAAAAAGTGCTTTATAGTTTAAGTTGTTTTATAGCAAGGTTATAAAAAAAGCACTGAATCTACTACAAATAAAAAAATAAAAACCCCTTTGCAATAAATAAGATGCAATACACTGTACACTAGACTTGCAGCATCTATCATGGGTACCAGTACAAAGGATGAAGAAAATCATGTTTCTACCAAAATCTGTGTTACATCAGCTGAGCTGTGTTATTGCTGCGGGCTACAGACCCAAACACAAACAACCCGAAGGTACTACCAAAATAAAGCGAGAAAGTGAGAAAGGTGAGATTTACTTTTCCTTCTCTGTGGAAATTGTTCCATTGTTGCTATGGAGCTTTTCTGAATTTTTTTTTGCTATAAACATAACAATGTTTAAAATGTAAATGCATGTTATTATTATTATTATTATTATTATTTATTATTATTATTATTATTACTTAAAACAGCCAAGCTATGTAATATCTATAAAAGTTATTTATCAAGTTAGACTAACTTATCCCTGTCCCCCTCAGAATTTACTAGCAACAAGAATAAAAAGAGTTTGCCAAGTTTATTAAATTATTTTAGAACCTTTTGAGAATCTCAACAGTAAACGAACACAAGTGATTGCACCTTGCTAGTACTGAAAAGCAGTTACACAGTTACAAAAACAGAAACTAATTTCAAGTTCCATCGCAGGATATATGCTACAAGTCTAAATTAACAAGCACCTTTTAGGGTGAAACATAGGCCAAACGGTTCTGATTAATTAGTCTCGAGAATTAAACGAGAGGAAATCCTTTCCCGCACACCTGATTATGCCCTATCTGCTCGCTTTTATCAGAGCAAGATAAAACAGCAACAGCGAGGCCGATCCATCTTGCCTGCAGCAAGTGCTGCTCTTCATCTGGACACTTTTTGGCAAGTGGAATGGTAGTGCTACCCTGGAAGAATGCCATGACCTGTCCTTCAAAGAGAAATGTTGTTGACTCCTACAAGCCAGATTTCTGGTCCAGCTTCCAGTTATCTGAACCCCTCCAGCGCAGTTTAGAACTTGTGCTTTCCTGGCTCCAGATGGGAAGCTGGGCAGAAATGGAGTTTGACCCTGTGTTAACCTTGTGACCCCTCACTGCAGCAAAACAAGTATCTGTGTTCAGAAAGCTATTTAGCCTGAACTTAAAAGTAGGGTTTCTGGGGGTAGAGGTTTGTTTTATGTGAATGAATTTTTTTGGTCAGCATAAGTTGGTTCCTGATTTCTCCCAGTTACATGTTGCATGAAATAAAAATGTTAAGTCACGCCCCCATTTGAATCTACTAAAAGCAGCTATTTTATAATTTAGTGTAGCTCAGAATGTCATTGACAAAACATTCCACAACGTCCTATATAAAGATGAAACAGTTATAATATGTGTATAAGTGTTCAGTGGCTTATTATATCACGCCACAGAAAGACTTGCACAAGAAATACACTGAACTTGATTAGGAGAACCCTAATAAACATGCAAGAGAACAAGCGAAAGCTTCCATGCATGAAATAATGAAGCAGCATCCCCTGGTAACCTCAGGAATGAGGACACCTGGTCAGCACAAGATTCCCTTGGAAAGGAGCTGCCCTTAGGCACAATGTGATGACTACTGCACCACCTCCTTTACTACATCCAGGTAACTACAAGAACGAATGGTTGTTAGGTTACAGGAACACCAATGTATGTATGTACATGTATATATTGTAACAGCGTGGGGTTCTGAAACACTGTCTGTGGGATCTTTTCCACGGTCTTCTCGGACAGACGTATTTGACACACAGGTGTAACTGTAGTTTTAACCAGGGCGCTACCTGAAATCTTATTGTCAGCACACAGAACAAACAAACATAAACCAAACAAAAGCCTATCTCCTTCTCGGAGCACGAAGTAACAGTTTGTTTCCATAACTAGAAGTCAGGCAGCTGCACTGCTTACTGAACAGTCAGTTTTTTTTTTTTTTTTTTTTTTTTTAACACAGAACAACACTCGCCTCTACAGGTCACCCCCTTCTGTCCACACACCCTCGAGTTCTCTTCTGTTGTGTTGATGGCCACCAAGTTCCTGTCGAAACTTATTGTTGCCACCTACTGTTCAGATTTGGCTATTAAAACTGCTGTGAACACAACCTTTTTAAAATCTCTGCATGTCAATCTTGAATCTTCCAGTTTCCCTTATATATTTTGCAATACATCCAATAATGCCTTTTTCTGTTTTTCTTCCATCACCTACCATATGGTATATGATGGTATACTTTTTAATTATCTAAATATTGCAATCCCTTAATTCCACATATCTCACCTCCCTGTATCGAACACATTCAACCATCACATGCTCCACTGTTTCCTTTACACTACATTCCATACCAAGCCCATTCTCATGCACTCCAATGCTATACAGCTGTTCTTTCAGTGTTGAATGCTCTATAAGAAGCCTTATTAATGCTGCTTCCTCCTTCCTTTTTCTTTATCCTTTATTCTGCCATTCATTAATAATTGAAGTGATATAATATTCATTTAAACCATACAGCACATCCATATCCACTTCCTCTTTCTTCACTCCTGTTTTAACTAACTTTGTCACCCTCTCATTCCCATCAATTCCTATGTGAGCCAGAATCCATACTGAAACTACATATGAATCTAAACGTCAGCATTCTGAAAATAAATACATTATTTCCTGCACTAAATCTCTATTATCACCCTCCCATCCATGTTTAAGAGCCTGTAATCACGATAAGGAATTTGAAAAGATGACTGTTCTGTTCACTTTGACATCTACAATCCATTGCAATGCAAAAATAATCCCTCTCAATTCTGCTGTCATAACTGATACATCATTTGTAACACGAACATGCTTTCCCACCTTAAATTCCAATATATAATAAGCTGCTGCAACCCTGCCATTACCTATATTTTTTTAACCCATCTGTAAACAACTTACAGTAATTTTCCCAATCATTAGTTACCCATCTTAATGCACGTTTACAAAATCCACCTGTCCTTCACCTTCTATTTTTCTTTCAACAAGAATAAATCAATCATAGGGGTTCTAAGACACCATGCACTAATATTAGAACCCTGAGTTCTCTCTCTCTCTCTCTCTCTCTCTCTCTCTCTCTCTCGTCCTTTTTATACTCTCCACAGCTGATAGTAAGCAAAAACAGCCATCTCCCATTTCTCCTAAAGAGCTTCCATTCTGGCTCACGCACCCTGCCATGATGTCCTTTGAGCCAAGATGGCCACCAGTTTCCAAACCTCAAAAATGCTCTCCCAGCTGCTGCAAAGCATGTCAGTATACATTGTTTTCCAGTTGCTTGTTTTTAAAAAGGATACAGACTACATCTAATTCTGGGACCTATATATCTGCCCTTGACTATTTCTCCCATATATATAATATATATATATATATATATATATATATATATATATATATATATATATATATATATATATATATATATATATATTATATATAAGATTTCTAAAGAGCAAGCTGCTTCCCTATGTATCATTTTCTCATGGTGATTTTACTGTAAATCTGCCTTTACCCAGAGAATCCTAAGTGTGAAGCTGGAAAGGTTACATTATCACAAGATTTGAATGGCATGTATCTCAACTCAATACTGGAGCAACACAACACAGAATGACTGCAAGCCCCATCCGACACAAAGGGAATGAACAAAAAGCCACTGAAATCACATTTGAAGCTATTTACAGTACTCTTTATGTGTGAAATTATTGTCTTGCAGCCCTGGTATCAGATTAGCGTGGCATGCCATGTCACAGTCCATGACTGGATCCTCAGCAGGACAGTATACAGTGCATACAGGTGGTGCCCCCAACATGCACTCTGTCTGATGTACAAGCTGCAATCACTTGCATCCATGATAGACCACGGTTCTGACAGACATTATCAAGGGCTTAGTAAGCAGGTGCTTCTTTATCCAAAGCTGTTTATGTTTACCATGGGGTTTCAAAAGAGTGATGACTGTGTGGGTCATAATGTAAAACAGACTTTTCACCCCTGCTTCCCTGAACAAACACAGACGAGAGTCACTGAGGAACGGGCAGCTATTTTTTAATCCACTAATTACAAGCATATCTGATTATTTCATTTTGGCCTGTTTTTCAGGGAACACAAGAAAGATACAATGTCAAAAAAACATAGCTGAACGGATTGTGTTTTAAAATAAGTGGGCTTTCATTCAGATGTACTGTAATTGGTTTTGTTGGTACAGTACTATATTTTCAACAGTAGTAACATATCACTTGCCAGAAGAGACGACTGTGGACCCCCATGGTAATACTGTACATACTTTTAAATCCAGTATGTATTGTAGCAATATGTAAAATTCCCAGTTTACAACCCAACAGCAAAATTAAATCCAAATGTCACCCATGCACAGAACTGCATACGTAAAAGGCAATGCAATTTAGCAAAATATTTTTAAAAAATCAGTTTCCAGAATTAAAACAGTATCCAAATTCAGTATAAAAATTGCAGAATATAGTGCTCAATAAGGCCCTAATGTCACAGTTCACTTGCAAATGAAAATGCACAAAACTAAAGATCACAAATTTTAAAAAAAATGCATCACAGTATCTAAAACTGTTTAATGATTAACTGTTTTACATTGCTGTAGCTGGTCTTGTTCGCTTTGTTGTGGCTGCATTACTAAATTGGGGAGAAAACAAAAAAATAATTGGCGACTACATTTAAAAAGTTGCACTACACCAGTGATAATGGCATTACTGTGGCAAGTCCCTCTATAGTAATGGAACTCCCTTGTTCAAATAATCACATTACTGACTCAGGACAGCTACAGCAATGCCATTATCCCTTCATTTAACAACACTGTTAATGACATCACAGTACGGCGCTCTCTATTGTCTCAAGGATCTTTATGTCCTGACCTTGAAGCAAAGGGACACACCTCTCAGACCAGGAACTTCTGTACTGTAGAGATCTATGAACTAAGTTGGAATCAATGTAACCTACAGCACAAATATCTGCACAGTAATCTGTGGTCACAGAGTGTTAAGTGCAATAATTAGGGACAGACAACAGGGACTGCTGAATGTGTTAGCTGGATTCAATCATGTACAGTTTTATTTTATTTATTTTTTTATTTTAAAGGATCACTAAGTCATGGATCACAGTTACATTTACCAACCTTTTACTTCAAAAACAAAAACCTAGATTTATTTTACAAAATACAATAGATATACCGTATATTAAATAATATACAAATAATGCATATGCTAATCAAGCACTGATTCAAGTACCCAACGTTTGAGGAGCACCTTTAGTGTTTAACAAAATTTTATTTTATTTTTTAATAGTAATTTTTGAAAAAGCTACTAATGAACTAAATTCACTGATCACTCCTTCCAGTTATTTCACTGCTGCACCCAGAACCCTCACCATGGAGACGACCCTGTGAACCCTAACCATGGAGACGACCCTGTGAACCCTCACCATGGAGACGAACCTGTGGTGGACTTTTGTGACATTTTGATTGCGTATAGGGACCCATACAGTGTATTACAAAAAAAACATACAAGAATGAATCCTGCTGTATACTGATGCTGTACATCATGTAGGCACACATTTGTGTGTTATATTACAGTCATGAATTGATTACTCTAATATCATAACTGGATGTTGTAATTAAACACATCTTTTTAATTATTATTTGACCCCTGTTAACCTTGTTTTCTCCCCCAGATTATGCTCCCTTACTGCAGTGTGTGTGTTTCACTTGCTTGTTCATCGTGATGCAGTCGGCAAACATTTTAAAGAAATGATTTATTTTTCCTCACAATTTGGAACAGGGCGAAGCTGTTGTAACAACTGACCATATATAAGCAACCTCCATGATACAATAGATCATGTTTCTTCTTGTGTAAATGACCCTTACATTTGCAGGATGCTATGATAAAGTAAAACTGGCAGTTGAGGATTATAAACTGCTACCTAGCAAATGCAAAGTACTGTAAAATGCACAATTGTTAGTTTTATTTTATTTAATTTTTATTTTTTACCCCTCCCAGCATTTAAACCTTGAGGCCCAGTTTCTAAAAAAAACTGTAAAGGTTGCAGCCTTACCTGCTGCTATTACAGTGGCTAGGGTTAGCAAAGCAATCCTGGAAATGTTTTCACTGTGCATGAAAAACAAGATTTAAAGACAAAAAAATGAACCTGAAGTGCAAATGAGGCTTTAGAAAGTAATATTTCAATGTGAATAATGTCTGCTGGCATTGCTACAAACGCCTATAGTGGCAGTGCATCAAGATAAGAATCGTAGTACCCAATTCACAACAAATTTATGAGTTTTCTAGAAAGTTCAGGCTGATTTGTGTGAACACGGACATCCCCAGCACACCCAAAGATAATAAATGCTCTACAGCATAAAAACGTTCTATATATTTAAAAGGACAGTTTCACTGCACTAACATTACATACAAGCAGTCTGTGATGCATAATTATTATAAATCTTCTTGTTCTATTACAAGTAATTGACTTCATACTGTCATCTTTTGAGGGGATTAATAACCAAAATCAAGTAGGATGTGCAACAACAAAGTCTATGAATCTCCAGCAGACTTGACTATGCTAATAGCGGCAAATTTCTAAGAGCTGAGGCCAGAATTAGTTTAAAAATAAATGCAGGTTATAAACAACATTACTCCAATTTTGGTGGCCTTTTTGCTTCAACGTGATATTATCATAGATACGTATGGCATGACATGTATTACAAGTTAGAATCACAGCAATCAAAAACATTCATATGCATTCAAAGTTAAGGCTTCATATTAATCAATGTTGGATATACTGGACAAAAAGACTGCTCGCCCCTAGGTCTTTGAGACCATCCAATTCCTGTCAGCTGCTTCACCCAAGAAATACCATGCTTTGACACCAAAGACATTACTGAAGAGATTTGACCAACAGTAGTATATTTAGCCTAGAACAAAGCAGTATTGATTGCAGTTAACCCTAGCCAAGGACAAAGGGAATTAGTTGGATGTAGTAAAAACAGAGTGTAGAAGGCACCTTTGAAAGCAACTACACAGATACGGCTTACAGATTCATTCCATATCAAAAGAATTCACTTACCTGAAATGCATTCATTGCAATGAATATGTAAGCCAGAACAACACTGAGATGAACCAAGACCCCACACAACCAGGTGAGACCCAGCAGTGGCAGGAGGACGAGGACTGGTTTAACGGCTGCCCTGGAGAATTAAAGCAGACGTGTCAGTATCATGCATCCCAACAACAGTACCAGAAGGGTGGAAAGCATGATAACCAGGACCTGTATGAACAGTATTATACAATAGTACAGAATACAAATGATCACTGAAAGGGTTAATATACTGTATTCCACTGCTTCTACCTCCCAAATTGTTAACTGGTGTCATATTTGTCATATTGACCCCAAAGGCATTCTAAAAATAAAACAAAACAATGTGTCACTGACCTGAATCATTTTTCTTTAGAAGCAAAAATCAGAGGACTTAGTAAAATCAAGGTTAAAGAAAACTGTAAGGACAGGTAAGAAAGGCTGCTTTTGCTGAATGCAGAGAACAAGGATAAACATTATAGTGCTTCAATGAAACCTGAAACACACTCAGGTTTGATAGCGGATCATCAAATGTAATGCTAGTTCAAAGCTTTTGTAAATAAATCAATGCAATGAATAAATAAATACAATAAATACTCAAACTTGGTAAAACTGAAAAGGGCAGAAAGTGTTCAACACATTCTCGGTTCAGGGATCTTTTAGTTAGTGTATTGTAAGATACATCTCAGCTGGCCACAGTTTCACAGAACGTTAAAAGCTTACCTGTGTTTACAGAGCAATTGTTATCTCACTGTAACACCTGGACCTATAATGTGTTTCACTGACAGAGGACTTGGTATGTAAAGTACAAGGACAGGATGAGCAGTTCATCGTTGAACATTTCCAGCATTTTTTTCCCTAAAATATTTCATCCGAAAAAAGCTTTTGAAAAACACACAGCACACAAAGCTTGGTACTGTTCTTCTGAAACGAGAATGGACACAAAGAGAAAGTTCTTATAAACTGATGCTATGCTTCTTTGAGGCTTACTTGCCTTGGGCTGGAGATAAACAAGCAATCCATATTGTCAATTCCAGTTGACAATAAACAAAAAACTGACAACGGAATTTCTGTTGCTAAATGTGCCACACGCACACTGGGAAACTATTTTAAGCAATATTAATGTGCTGCCAGTTTGCAGTAAGCATGTTTCAGCAGCTGCTATAGTCACTGGAATAATTTTGAAAAGACGTCAACGTAGAAAAACTGGAGTGTAAAGCATATCATGTTTTGTGTAAGAACTGCGCTTGGAGGATCCTGCAGGATTGTCTTTTACCTTCGCTGGTGATTTCCAGAAAATATTAGCTAATTCCTTAAATTTGCTGCCTTCTTTTATTGTGGTCTTTATATTCCGCACATCTAACATTCCACAAACATTTTCTATCATAAAAAAATAAATAAAAATGAAATCAATTGCAAAGTTTCCTCATGTGTCCACTTGCCTGTAGCCATACTTTCTATTTAGCAAAATTGTCTGAACACACAGTCATATAAAAAAAAAAAAGTTAACTGAATTGCAGAAAAACACAGCAGGGTTCTATTCTAGCAACTCAATTGACAATCAAAATTTTGTTGACAGCTCGAGTTGTTATCTTTTATTGTCGATTTGAGTTGCTAAGAAAACATTGCTTGTGTGTCTCCAGCCTTACACTTGCCGAGTCTGGGTCCAAATTTAGTTCGGTGCTCTGCTTAGCCCCCTCTGGACTGAAGTCTACAGAGACACCAACTGGAACTGACTGGCAAGCACGCCACTGCCCTAACTCCTGAACTTCACCAAGGCCATCTCTGAATTCACAAGCACCTCATAAGTAACAAAAGAGAGTTATTGGTACGTGTATAACTGCAAAGATTATAGTGCCATCTTCAAATAACTGCTAAATATTTTTAATGGAGTAATCTGTCCTACAAGTGCAGTGTGGTAACTAGGTGGGACTAAATTACATTTCTGCAATGGTGACTGCCAAGACGGGTGCACATTCAAACTGGGAATACACAGCAATACAATATCCTTTCATATCATGCTTTTTAAAAAAAATCAATTTGAAACTGATCCTTATTATTGCCAATCTAGTTCCACATCCGTGCCTGAACATTACATTCAAACACAAACTCTCTTTAGTAGAAAATGTCCTGTACAGTGCAAGTAGATACCAAACCCATGACCGATAACAATTTAGGGAAAGAACCGGGGCAAAATGTTTTTGAACACTGGAGGTTTTTAGTCAGAATAGATACAAGAACATTAAACACACAGTCTTGATTTCTCTAAATGATAACAAATGCAGGGTCTCAAACACTAGATATGTTACACTGTGTACAAATGCTATATGTGTACAATCCTTTAGAGTCACTTTGAAATCCCACATAACATACATACAAGTCTACCCAAATATGTAGGCATGACATTTGTTACTATAATTAGATAAAAAAATATATATTTAATAGATCTCAATAAATGCGGCGTGGCAATTAGTCACAGAAATTCACCTAAAATGTAAAGTACTTTGGGTTTGTAACATTCTGATGACAGATTTCATAAGCACATATCCCCTTGGTTTCTACTGGTTAAAGAACCCTATAGCTCTGCAGTGTTGTGTAGGCTTTGCGAAGCTACAATACATGTTGTCCAGTTGAAATAAAGAGTTGACATCACTGCAGCATGAGATGTTGTATTGCCAGGGTAGAAAGAGCCCATCTTCTGTACAGCTTTGCTTGTCATGCTCACCTGATCAGTATAGCACTGTGACTATCAGTCTATGAGCCGTCCGCAATGCTTTTAGTTTCACTGTCTTCTAGAGAAATGTGTGCTGAATTCATTTTGGAATGTCACCAAGCTGTGAAAAAGTGTCCATCAGTGGACTGATATTGTCATATTCACATGCAAAATAAATAGTGCATGCTGGATTCATTTTTGGAGGTTACCAACCTGAAAGAAATCTAAATGTGGCAGTAACTACTCCCAACTTCAGGGTGACCATGGCCCTCAAAACATATTCAAGACAATGTCACGACTTGATATTGTTCCAACTCTGTATTTAAGCGGGTTTATAGTACCACTTCCACACCCCTTTACAGCTAGGTCACAATCACATTTGAATTGAACTCATATTTCTATAAGATAACACACACTCACAGCACTAAGTCACTGCAGAAAAAAAAAAAAAAAAACTAAAGGCTTTTCAAGACGTGGCTCAAAGGCTATAAATGGATTTGGGAGGGCTTCCAGCTGAGCATTTCAAATATAGTCCTTCAATGTCTCTAACATGTCATTCTAAATGTCACAGTGACACTGGGATTTACCTGTGATTAGCACCGAAGGAAACATAAGGTAGAGAGCATCCCAGTATTCAACACTCAAAGCCGGGGGCTTCAGAGCTTGTGTGTGTCCTGCGCAGCTCTGGAGACTGATCTGCTCTGACAGTAACGCATGGGCTTGTTGCCATGATAACTCACCATGTCAGGTCCAAGGCTTTGAGCTGCGGGGTGCTGCTTGGCGTCAGCATCTTGGAGCGCCTCCGTGCGCTAGCAACCGTCACCGTCACCACGCGAAACAGCACAAAGGCATTGACCTGTGAGTGGGATCAGACAAGATCACAACGTGATGAAAGCAACTGAGGTCCATGAACTCAGCATCCAAAATATGCTGTATATTGATCATTTCTTTTAGAAAGACAGATAGGATTTCCTTCAAGACGCTCAAACAACTGATAAGAACTAACAATATACATATTATCTGTAAACCACCTGCCACAAGCATGGCAACTACTTTTAATAATGAACTGTCTTAAAGGTATCAGCAGGGACAATCCAGTGGCCTGTATTTGTAAAATGAATTAACTACCAATTAGCTGCAGTAGAAATACTTCCCAATTACACTCAAATGCATTCAAAGTTTAGCATTATAACAGTGTCACAGTGCACAAGACTTGTTTGAATTAAAAATAAATGTTAAAAAAAATATATATATTTCGGTTCCTATAAGAAAACACAGTTTGTTGTCATATTGAAAACAGTACTGATGTAATAGCTTATAAATGATGATATATATATATATATATATATATATATATATATATATATATATATATATATATATATATATATATATATATATTCATCTAGGTTTTAAGTGACGTCATAAAGTAGAATAATCAGTAGAATAATCAATTTAACGACTTGAGCATTTCTCATCAGTGATCAGAGTGAGCGAACGGAATGGCCACCTGCAGGAGACAAGTGGAGATGACAGGCAGGACTGACAAACACGTTTGTCAAGAATGATGAACTGGCTTCGACTTATGAAGTTATGTGTTAATTGGCTAAATAAGATGGTGAAAATTGTTGTTTTCGAATTTGTATCATTTAATTTAATTTTTAAATTGTAAGTGAATTTAATTCATACTAATAACCTACATCAAGTCAATATTAAATAATCTTAAACATAATTCTTTTTGATAATTGAGGAACGGTGAAGTAAACAGGGTAGACAATGAACTGCAAAAATAACGTATTTGCAAATGGTGTTTCAATGGGGTAAGATCCGTGTCGCTGGCTTGGCAGGTGATGTTAGTGGAGGATGATTGTAAATCTTCACAGAGACAGGTTTGTTAAGTGACTAAAAGAAAAAACACACGAATTGTGTTGCCGAGTGATTCAGATTTTGAAAGTGATTGACAGAAATGTCATTAATTTCCCGTTCCTCTGAGATACGAATGCACCCGCTTTGCTTTATAGCCGCGAGCACATTTAACGGAAAAAATAAATTTGCATCAACTTAAGAATTTGAATAACATGCTGTTTTTCGTTGGCTGTATCTGGTTGTGCTTTTTTATGATCTACATTTTCTTTTTCATGGCTGTTTTTTTATTCTGGTAAATTCCCGTGCTTTTAGGCACTGTAAGATTTGACTTGGGAAAGATAACGCAGTTATTGGAGTTCACAAAAAAGGGAACCTTTTCATAAGAACATAAGAACATAAGAAAGTTTACAAACGAGAGGAGGCCATTCGGCCCATCTTGCTCGTTTGGTTGTTAGTAGCTTATTGATCCCAAAATCTCATCAAGCAGCTTCTTGAAGGATCCCAGGGTGTCAGCTTCAACAATATTACTGGGGAGTTGATTCCAGACCCTCACAATTCTCTGTGTAAAAAAGTGTCTCCTAATTTCTGTTCTGAATGCCCCTTTTTCTAAACTCCATTTGTGACCCCTGGTCCTTGTTTCTTTTTTCAGGCTGAAAAAGTCCCTTGGGTCGACACTGTCAATACCTTTTAGAATTTTGAATGCTTGAATTAGGTCGCCACGTAGTCTTCTTTGTTCAAGACTGAACAGATTCAATTCTTTTAGCCTGTCTGCATATGACATGCCTTTTAAGCCCGGAATAATTCTGGTCACTCTTCTTTGCACTCTTTCTAGAGCAGCAATATCTTTTTTATAGCGAGGTGACCAGAACTGCACACAATATTCAAGATGAGGTCTTACTAGTGCATTGTACAGTTTTAACATTACTTCCCTTGATTTAAATTCAACACTTTTCACAATGTATCCGAGCATCTTGTTAGCCTTTTTTATAGCTTCCCCACACTGTCTAGATGAAGACATTTCTGAGTCAACAAAAACTCCTAGGTCTTTTTCATAGATTCCTTCTCCAATTTCAATATCTCCCATATAATATTTATAATGTACATTTTTATTTCCTGCGTGCAGTACCTTACACTTTTCTCTATTAAATGTCATTTGCCATGTGTCTGCCCAGTTCTGAATCTTGTCTAGATCATTTTGAATGACCTTTGCTGCTGCAACAGTGTTTGCCACTCCTCCTACTTTTGTGTCGTCTGCAAATTTAACAAGTTTGCTTACTATACCAGAATCTAAATCATTAATGTAGATTAGGAATAGCAGAGGACCTAATACTGATCCCTGTGGTACACCGCTGGTTACCACACTCCATTCTGAGGTTTTTCCTCTAATCAGTACTTTCTGTTTTCTACATGTTAACCACTCCCTAATCCATGTACATGTGTTTCCTTGAATCCCAACTGCGTTCAGTTTGAGAATTAATCTTTTGTGCGGGACTTTGTCAAAAGCTTTCTGGAAATCTAAATAAACCATGTCATATGCTTTGCAATTATCCATTATCGATGTTGCATCCTCAAAAAAATCAAGCAAGTTTTCACTTCCTTTTAACTTAATTATTTAAAATGTTTTCTTTATGTTTTGTTTTCAGGGCATTTTGTTAATGCACGTGTATTTTTGTTTTTCGCTATTCTTCATTTTTTGAATGCAACTTCATTTTAACCTTTTTTTTAAACAGTACTCACACTCGTTTCGTCACCATCAAACCTGAGTGTGATAATACCCGAAAATAATTTAAATATGTTTTTAATAAAGTAGCCGGCGTAAATATAGTATTAGGTGGTGGATTGCGCAGATCGCTGGCCTATTTTGACGCCCTACATTTATTGTCACTATTTTTGCTTTGTAAATAATTGGTTATTTTTTTAGCAGTAATTTTAACGTTTTAGCCTCTCGAAGTGCTTAACACAGAAAACCCACCCCTTCAACTCTCTGACTGGTTAAATGTTGTGTCAAGACGTAACACAGCTGTCATGTGGTTCCAAGATTATTATTTTTTTTTCAGCAACGCGCAATTGATCTAGTCTGGTAGAAGCATAAACTATTAATCAATGCTTCTTGTTAAAGGCACAGTAGCATCTGCAAGACGGGCGGATCAGGTTTTTTCAGCCGGGCGGTGACAGCCACTTTGCCGGCAACTTGCCCGGCTGAAAAGGCCTGGGGAGAACCTAAATATTCATTATATATATATTATATAATATATATATATATATATATATATATATTATATATATATATATATATATATATATATATATATATATATACAGTACCAGTCAAAAGTTTGAGTACACCTGCTTGAAACCAGGTTTTTCATGATTATCTATGCTTTTAACTGTATAAACTTGTCTGTAAACACTATTTCATTATAATGTACGTGTACTTATATAAACTAATAATCATTCGTGAATTGCATTCAAAAATTAAATTTTTAAATGAAAATGTAAATCTTGTCAATTTCAATGAAATGGTCACCCAAACCAAGGGGATTTCAGTCAAGCCCAAATCAGTTAAAAGTCTGAAATGTGTATAACACGGTGTTAGAACACTGGCCTAAGTATAAAAGTGTCTTTGTTAGATGTTCTCTGAGTTAACTAGCATGTTACTTAATTAACCTTTTATCACCAATTATTGTTAACAGGTGACGGTCCATGATTACTATAAATATAGGTAGCATAGGCACAAGTTTGTCATTCCTGAATGTAAGGGAGAAGAAAATGGCAAAATATGCTCAGTTAGGCAAAGAAAAAAGTCTGTAATTACTTTAAGAAATGAAGGTCAATCTTTAAAACAAATCGCAAGAACTTTGCAAGTGTCTGTAACTGCTGTGGCCAAGACCATCAAATGATTTGAAGAAACTGGCATTCATGAGGATCAAACAAGGTCAGGCAGGCCAAAGGTGAACTCAGAATCAGAGAATAAGTTAATTCGAGTCACAAGTCTGCGAAACCGGCGATTAACTGCACCTGAAATACAAGCTCAGCTAAATGCTACTAGAAGTACAGATGTTTCAACATCAACCGTTCAGAGGAGATTACATAAAGCTGACCTAACTGTAAGAACTGCTACAAAGAAACCATTGCTAAGAGTGCAGAATAAGAGGAAGAGACTTGCCTGGGCCAAAAAACACAGAAATTGGACGTTTGAGGAGTGGAAGTCGGTCTTATGGACTGATGAGCCAAAATTTGGAATATCTGGGTCCAACTGCCGAGTATTTGTAAGATGCAGAGAGGGTGAGCGCATGAGTTCTGCATGAGTGGTTCCCACTGTCAAGCATGGAGGAGGCAGTGTCATGGTCTGGGGTTGCTTTGCTGCTGACAGAGTTGGTGATTTTTACCAAGTCCATGGCAAGCTCAACCAGCATGGCTATCATAGCATACTTCAGAGGCATGCCATTCCATCAGAATTACGGCTAGTTGGGCAGTCCTTCATTCTTCAGCAAGATAATGACCCGAAACACACCTCAAAGTTGTGCAAGAACTATCTGGCGAAGAAGGAAAGTGAAGGACAACTCAATCTAATGACCTTGCCTGCCCAGTCTCCAGACCTCAATCCCATAGAACTTGAATGGGACGAACTGGACAAAAGAGTCAGAGCAAAGCTACCCACAAGTGCCCTACATCTCTGGGAATTGCTGCAGAAGAGCTAGGAAGACTTGTTGGGTGATTTCCTGTTGAAACTTATTAACCGAATGCCTTGTGTTTGTGAGGCTGTTATTAAGACAAAGGGTGGCTATTTTGAGGAATCCAAGATTTACAGCCAAGATTTTTTCTCTTAAACATTGTTTTGATACTCATTATGTTTTGTTTTGTATATTGTAACATGTGTTTTCATTTTCAAGTATTTACAGAAACGTAAAACATGGTCAATTATGAAAAAAAACTAGTTTCCAGCAAGTGTACTCAAACTTTTGACTGGTACTATATATATATATATATATATATATATATATATATATATATATATATATATATATATATATATAGAGAGAGAGAGAGAGAGAGAGAGAGAGATTACCACAAAATCAATGAATAGATTACTGATCATCATTACTTATTTTAATGAAATGTTCATTGAGTGATTAAAGTGCCCTTCTCGGAGACTGCTATACAGTATATATTATAATATCGGCACGGTGTGTTTTCTGTTGTGTTTGAAGGCTTTTGTAAAGAGTCCACATTTTTGTCTTCTTGTTTTTTAATAATAGTTTTCTCAATGCATGTATTATATTACAAAGTGTGTGCAGATGCATGCTTTCGGTTGTATTTGCCATTGTATGTGATGAATTTGCAATAATACAAACGGTCCAGTGCCTAATGTTATTCGCCTTCTAAAATGTGTACCAGAGTCAACCAATTCAAGGGCCTCCTGAGCCAACTACTAAGCATTTATATAACAAACAGATGCAAATGCCAGAAGACATTCATTATCACAGAATGACCTAGTCCTCCAATAGTTTCATAATGCCATTAAATGGCATTTGTTTGTCCTACTCCAATTAACATGTGACAATGTGCACGGTGGATTTTTTTGTACAATACACTTCATAGAGGAAGGGAACAGCGTAATCACTTACAGACAGGACAAAGAGTACAGGCCCAACAAAAGCCCAGATGATATCTGTCTGCACATTCAGCCAGCAATGATTATCTGCCATGTACTTGTTGAAGGAAGTTGCCAAGGTAATGCCAACAATAATGACTGGCAATCCTGAATAGAAGAGAAAAAATAAATGTCATGGTTTTTTTTTTGTATTCTTCAGAAATGAAAGCGTGCTCTTATTGGGGGGTGACATCATGGATAGAGAAGTGAAAGCGTGCTCTTATTGGAGGATGACATCATGGATAGAGAAGTGAAAGCGTGCTCTTATTGGGGGATGACATCATGGATAGAGAAGTGAAAGCGTGCTCTTATTGGGGGATGACATCATGGATAGAGAAGTGAAAGCGTGCTCTTATTGGGGGATGACATCATGGATAGAGAAGTGAAAGCGTGCTCTTATTGGGGGGTGACATCATGGATAGAGAAGTGAAAGCGTGCTCTTATTGGAGGATGACATCATGGATAGAGAAGTGAAAGCGTGCTCTTATTGGGGGATGACATCATGGATAGAGAAGTGAAAGCGTGCTCTTATTGGGGGATGACATCATGGATAGAGAAGTGAAAGTGTGCTCTTATTGGGGGGATGACATCATGGATAGAAAAGTGAAAGTGTGCTCTTATTGGGGGGATGACATCATGGATAGAGAAGTGAAAGTGTGCTCTTATTGGGGATAGCATAATTGTTAGAGTGATAGATTGTAACGCTTTACTTTCTTTCTCTAAAAGTAAAATGAGCATTAGATACATAGGCTATATTTACCAACCTTTTATTATTGAGATTGTCATATGGTATCAACATACTTCCAGAGAGAATGTTTCCTTAAATATGCTGGTTCTGTGTTTCCAGAAACAAGAAAACATGCTTCTCAGAGTAGACCTGGGTACTTTGAGAAATATTTTCAAGAAACATTTTACCTTTGGCCAATCAAGAGTGACTCTTTGAGCCATCGATCACGTGGCTATGCAAGACGACGACTTCTTCAGAAGATATCATGGTTTTGAATCCTACTACAATCAATCATTTTATTGATATGTACACTGAAGCACTGTAGTGTCATTTCCGGTTATTCATGGTCCTACAAGCCTCAGCAGCTCCTCAAAAGTGTCTGGATCCATACAAACAAAATTGCGATAACTTAAGCAATTTAGGATCCATTCCCTTAAACTACTTAATTGATAATTAATTAAAACCATAAATTTATTCCATTACCTAATTTAGTAACAAAAGTGGACGCAACAAAACATAAATCTCCACTGACACACAAACTGCAACACCTCTGTGAATAAAGATACACCTGCTTGTGTTTGTGAAACATGTAATAGCATGACCTTACCCCAGCCAATGACATAGTATAACTTCATCCTCCTGTCTTCGCTGATATTCACAGAAACCACTTTGCTCCAGAGCAGAAGACCTTCCACCAGCATCCAGGTGAAGGAAGCCATGAAGAAGAGATGAAGAAGAGCTGTGACAGCCATGCACAGCGCCTAGTGGAGGCAAGAGGGGGGCATGTTGCTGGCATTCCACCCACTAGCGTGCTGCACTGTTACTCGACTGGCATCTTCTAGTCAACTATGCCATTCACAATGATAGTGAATTCCAACAATTTGCAAAAGAGCCTGCTATATCGTTCTGTATCAGTACATTCTCTCCTCAGAGAGACTGCTGACCTACAGTGGTACCAGCAGCCATCTACAACATTAGAACACACACAAATATTGGATTTTGAATCAAGTGCAAAGACCATTTTTTGTGAAAAATTGAACAATTGTAAGAGTAAAACTAGCAGAAAAACATGTTTGCTAGGTTCCTTTTGGAAAAAAATAGACTTTGTCATTGCACAGCACTGTCATTGCAAATAAAATAGATGGTCCTATTAAAGCTGTATGTAGTATTATTAATACTGGATAACAAAGTGCTAGAATGGTACAGTTGAAAAATATATTTTGGAAGTTTTTAGTGTGGTGTCCATTGCTTTGCTCATGAGCTAATTTTGCACTGCTCCACTTTTGACATTTTTGCTCTGAAATACTATTTTCAAGAGCCACTTTTAAATTGGAGCCACCGCTTGCTCCACTGGCCCTTTGGCTCCTTTGCACCTCATTATACTTTTGCACATGCTGCTAATGGATTATTTTCAATCTGAAAAGAGGATCAGATGAGTTCTTTAATCTCCACTATTTTAAACCTACACAGGATTATTAATGTAAATCAGCTTGGACTGTCCACAGTGGCTTTCTGTTCAATCGAGAAATCACAGACTGCACTTTTAAAATGCATGCATTTCATTTCCCAGTTTCCGAAATTAGCTACTACAGGATGTTAAAGACAAGATGTTATGTTTTTTTAAAACATGGACACCTCTCAAAGATTATTTTTAAAAGATATCTCACACTTTTAATTTATACCAGAACTTTTAAAAATGATAATGAATAAGAGAAAGACCAGCGAGGTATGATAAAGCATATTAATAAACTATGGTAAATGCATAACATAAACATGGGAAAACCATGGGAAAACTTCAAAAATACCATGGTAAACTTTTATAAGGGTACACTGGCTTCACCCTGCATACAATACTTGTTCATACTTTGTAGAATTGCCAGTGATCAAGGCAGTTTGTTTTCTTGGTACTATACCTTGTTGCTGCTGGCCAGTTCACTGAAGAGAATCAGGGTTTCTGCAGCTGCCAATGCAAAGATGAGATTCTTGTGGACTGTAGTTCGGTCTGAGTCAGGAACGCTGAAAGAACAAATTACAAATAGAAGATTTATGAATTGTTTTTTGACAACCCATTCATCACACAGTATAACTACATGTAACAGGCAGTGTTGTGTGACGCACTGCCGTTACAGATTCTGTCCCCTGTCAGTGAGATAGGACCAGGTTAAAATGCTCTATAACTACGAATGCAGAAGAGCACTACTAGTGGTTAAGATGCTTGCTTTCCAGATCCCAAGGGACTGTGTAAATCAATACTTTATAAAAGTAGTACCTTGTACATAACAATCATTTCAAAATCTCTATTACCCTTGTAATCATTTTCATTATATGCAGAGAAATCTGTGTCTATATCAATATTATTTAACCCTTTAAGAAAGAAAAAAACACTGTCTGTATGAACTTCAGATTCCAAAGTATAAAGATAGAGAGGTGAAGGCAGGGCAGTACTCTCCCCTTCTGTATTTATGCTCAATTTATATTGTGTTGTCAAGACTTCACTGACTTTACAATTTTCATACAAAAAAACATATCATGTAGCAAAACCTTGACGTGATTTTGTTTAAAGCTGTCTATGTTCACTGCTGTTTCACATAAAATGTGCAAATGTTTTCAATGTAGTACAGTAGACTAGACTAGGAGCTAGATCTAAATACTGTTAGTCCAGATGGGTTTCTCACCTGAGGTCATTGACTGCATCACTTATTAACATTACATTTTGCAATAAAAATACAGTGAAATGAGATTCACACAAAACCTGGTTCATAAATTTAGGATGGCGGTATTAAGATTAGTCACTATTTGAACTATTTTTCTTTAAATCCTTTTCCGAATGTAAAAGAAAGGTTCTATAGGACCTTCCACATTGTCCAACAATCTCTTATGAAGTTATATAAGCAAAACGTCTGGTTTCACTGAATCACAAAAACGTTGGGTTATTATCATAACCTTGGTTCCCTGAAATCAAAATGTAACCATTACCTCATGGGTATTGATCCTTAAAAGACCATGATAACCTGAACAAGTACAGTAAGCAGAGAACAGTAGCTTGTAATTCCAGTTTGTAACTTTGTTTAAAAAATCATAGCCTTCAATATAAATGTATATACTTTGGCTGTCGTAGTGTCCATTTTACCCTTCGTTTCACTGGAGCAGAGGGAGTCATGTGACATATACCAGTGCGCTGACTGGACAGGATTGCTTGAGTTGTCAGGGCGTTGTAAGGGGTGTTACATTTGGCAATCCTCGCAGGATTTGGTCGCAAGCAACATAGTTGCTACTAATAAATAAATTATTTTCATTCTTCCGTGATACTAGTAAAATTCCAGACTTTTTCAAGACTTCCATAACGGAGACATGGTTTTTCAAGCATATTTCAAGACCTGGAAATCAGTTTGGTATTTTTCCATACTTTTTCCAGACTAGCGTACAAACCCTGAAGTAGTTATACCTAAAACATTGACCTATTGACTGACAAGCTTTCGATCAGTAACATGCTTTGACAGATAAGACACCGCTGTGATGAAATTAACAAAATCCACACAAATGGCACATCCTAGTGCTAATATATATGATTCAGAAATGTGTGTAATTAGCCATTATTTCCACAAGCAACTGTAAACGGATTTAATTTTCTACACCATGCAGAATGTGAAATAGGTGTACTCTATACAATTACTATCAGATTCCTTTGAAAGGTTATCAGGCTCACCCCACAGCAATGAACAGAATGAAGGTCATGGCCAGGGCACAGAGGGACACCCCACAGCCAATGAAAGTGAGCATCCTCAGAGTAGATTCCTCCGCTGGGCTTCGCTGCAAACATACAATGCATGCATGTGTTACTACACTGTTCCTAGCACTTGGATCTAATCAGTATTCAGGTCAATGTTGAAATAGTTTTAGAAGCCATTATTTTTTCAGATTCTCATTCAGAAATTGGGAACTTCATGGGCTGATCATGTCTGCCCATCTAGCTGTCTGCCTCCCACTACATGGTGAACAGGATATCTGCTTTGATTGTGCCTCTCCACACTCCTAACCTTTTAAAGGCTTTCACTATAATCCCATCCGACTGTACAGATCCCTAAGCGTTCAGGTGGTGTGTGATTATTATGGGACGGTGAGGACCCTCTGTATGTGTGTGCACTGGTTTGTAGTGCTTCTAACTAATGAAAGCCAAGGTACCATGAACTAGCTATGGTGAATGCTTCCTCTCACAAGTGAACGGGAACACCTCCATCCAGACTTGTTGTGCTGTGGACTAACATTTCTGTAACGTTTAGCTGGGCGCACCAAATTAATTTCACTAGTGACTTAAACCCAGACCTCCAGAGATGAATGGTATACAATGCTAGTGAAGCAGGCCCTTGTACAGGAGACAGGTTTTTCTAACCATGCTTTGTTTATGCTGGTTTAGTAGAAGGAACTTATTTTATGTACAGTAAATGGAACCTAGAGTTTGTTTTCTGTAATATATAAAAGTTCCTGTTTCAGACAAGTAAGTACAGCTATGGCCAAAGGCTTTGCTTCACCCTATAGAATTAACTCATTTTGATTCGAAAAGTCGAATGAAACCTGTTGAATAAAGGTAACATATTGAATTACACACCGCTTTGTAATTTTCCATACACTTAACGAAAAACTGACAATTTTTTTTTTTTTAATCTAACAGGAAATACTGTACTACTTTATGGCTTCCTGCAGACTTTTGCGATATCATTTTGTGCTTTCTTTCATTGTAACGCTTTACAAACTTTCACGAGGACTAGTCATGAAAGCAATAGCTCTATGGGCTGGAGAAAACTAACGTAGCGTTACTAGATCATCCTCACTTGTGTAACAAAAGATGTTATTGTATACTGAAACAAGTCCATATCTGTAATTTATACAACGTGTGGTTACACACCTTATATGGAAAAACCTGTACCATAGTACACTTCCCAGCAGCCACTTTATTAGGACCTATACCTTTATAGGGTTGGGCCACAATTTTCTCTGTCACATTCCCCAAGCGGTTCACATGCAGTAATGAGCACATTATCATCCTGAAGTAGCCATCCCTATCAGAATACAAGTGAAGCATTGCTGAGTGGACGTTGATCAGCAATGATACTTAAGTAAACTATGGCGTTTGTTCAGCTTTTCAGAGTAACCAAAGGAGTGTGTCCCACACCAGGGCAATGCAATAGGGTCGACAGGTCCTAATAAAGTGATAACATATTGCAATTGGAAACAGTTCCAACAGCATGATGATGCATGACAGTTTTGTATACAATAGATGCTTACGTGCACTTCGTAAACTTCTAACAGCAGGGCAAAGTTGGTGGTGTGGTTGCAGAAGCAGGATGTTGATTTATAACCCAGGGCAGTTACGTTACACCCTGCCGTGGACCAGCTCCCTCCCTTCTCCATCCTGGACAGAACACAGACACAACCAGGTCACTACATGCACAGCAGGGGTACAATGACTACTTATTGTCCAGAAACAAGTAGTCAACAAAAACATATTAATAACACACATATGTGACTGCTCTCGTACAGTTTTGTAACACTTTATTGTTTGTGCACTTTAGTTTAAATGTCAATGTTTTAAAATGTAATTTAAATGCAATGGATTGCACACACAACAGCACTTCGGTCCATCTGAAACCGCACACAATTAGTTTAGTTTAATTCAAACAGCTGAATGCAATTAAAATATTGGCATTGCTAGTTCACTACCAGTATACACTTTAAAAATGTAAAAGCATCACTGTGTTGCTGCTGCTGTTTTGAAATTGAAGTGTGTGATTTATCAAACACCTGTTTCTGTCACTGTCACTTTTCTAGTTGGTTAGTCAACTATTCTATGCTATCCTACTACACAGAAATCACTTTAGCAAGACAAGAATGTGAAATACAGTTCCTAAAAGATTAAAGCTATAAATACAGATGTAATACAACTTAGGAAAGAACCACATTTCACGAAATAAATACAGACCTTAAAATCAGCAGAGGAATGTCTGTCTAATTCTGGCCTCGGATGTTGTTAGGTGTGCTATAGACATAGTGCTATATCATTTTTAGGGTTTGACGTCAATGTAAAGTCATGTTTTTATCTGTGAAATTGTATTTGTGTAACAAAATTGCAAGTACTATTTGGAAAACAAATGGACAATTCTCTCTATATTTCTGGGCTGCTTCCTCAGCTATAATATATCTTGAAGACTGGGATGGAAATTATTGATAAACTTAATTAGGCTTGTTACCTAATCACTGTGGCTAATTAGGCTCACAGTACCGTACACAATGTTATAGTAGAACGCCTATGGAACAATCCAGGCCAAATTTATCTGACTTCTAAACGCAGAACAGACATGAAATGTACATGTGGTATACTAAGTAAGTGCACAAGAGATTGTAGTTTTTCTGCTCTAAAGCACTGTACCTACCTGAGGTTGAAATCCCAGAATACACAAACAGGCTCGAATTCTATTCCAGGAGTATACTTAGAAAAAAAAAATATTGGTAAACAACAGTAATATCTATGCAACAAACAGAAACCAGTCAATATATGTGCTTTACTGAAGTTACACCATCCGCAAGATTTACAGTCTAACCCCTTAATATCACTCCTTAAACATACCCTTCCTCTTATTATCACCCCATTGTAATGTCCTGACCACAATATAATGAGAGTCAATGTTTGGGGTGTAAAGATACACGAATGCATTAATAATACGATACACATCATGATATGCAGGTTGCTATAGGATAGGTATCATTAAATATATTATTGTCCTGCTTGGCTACTTGCATGGCTACTGGTATGATGCATAATACAATTAAATGGTCACTTAATTTTGTTAAAAAATCTAATTTAACTGAGCTAGGTGGGTTCATTCAAGAACCACTTGGTGAGCTACAATGAGCTCTGTGTGCTTTTAGTCTTGTATCACAATACATGTGATACATACCTCTATTACGATACAATATATCATGGATTGAAAGTATCCCTCAAGTCAAATGGGACACATTCTTGGTAATATCACTGATCATTATACATTCTTAGCATTACCTCCACTCTGTGCTGAAGCTGGTAGTTTACAGCCATGTTAATTTGTTGAGCATCGCTTAGTATAGTGGTAGAGATAACAGAAGAACCCAGCACTGTACCCACATACCTAAACAGATTACAAAGAGGGTTAACATGCATGAGCAGGGAACGTGTCCACAAATATTTCACACAACTAACACAACACAACAGGGGGTGGACAAACAATGGGAAGCATCATAAACACACACTTCTGTGTAAAAGGAATGTCCCCGACATGATGGAGTCATGTGTATTGGAATTCAATGACTGAGTCACGTGTTTTGGATAAAATGCACCTTCTTGTGGAATCCCCAGCAAAGATCGGAAACAAGGCACAGCCAGGAAGCAAACCTGCATTCCTGTGGCAGAATGACTCAATCTGTACACCACACGATCCGATTGGACTGATTTACTTGACTGCCATTTAGACACTTTTCAGAGTGATGCATTTTATGTGGCAGCCAAATCAACCAATACTCTGAGAGAGGTGCAGCCTGTGTCATCTTCCATATAGAGTAATACTCAAGATTCAGATCAATTCTGGGGTCCGGTTCAATATTTTTGATGTACTGTACTGTAGCAGTTAACTTACTTGCGGCTTCCATCTGAAATTGCAGAAAACTGAGTGATATTGTTTGCACTTTCGAAATAGGGATGCAAGGAGCCATACCACGTGTTGACAAAGGTAACTTTTTTAAAACCTGAAGGAAAAAAGAGATGTATATATAAGCTGCTTCCAGGTTTTCTTGTGAATGAACTAAAGACACTGAAGTCCAACATTTTTAGGGTGATTGGCAAGAGATCTAGTTATTTTACTGCCTCTCCCACTGTGGTCCCAGTGGTTTCGGCATGAAGCTGATTTGCTTGTGATATAGCCACACATATGGCTGGGTTTCAGTCCTGGCCCAGAACAAGCCAAGTGGATTACATTAAAGAAATACAAAAAAAGTCATATGTGCATACGTGACGGATACACCCCGCCCCTGTGCGCAGTGTGTGACGTATGCACCCCGCCCCTGTGTGCAGTGTATGTGTGACGGATGCACCCCGCCCCTGTGCGCAGTGTGTGACGGATGCACCCCGTCCCTGTGTGTAGTGTGAGACCGATGCACCCCGCCCCTGTGCGCAGTGTGAGACGGATGCACCCCGCCCCTGTGTGCAGTGTATGTGTGCTGGATGCACCCAGCCCCTGTGCGCAGTGTATGTGTGACAGATGCACCCCGCCCCTGTGTGTAGTGTGAGACGGATGCACCCCGCCCCTGTGTGCAGTGTGTGTGTGACGGATGCACCCTGCCCCTATGCACAGTGTATTTGTGACGGATGCACCCCGCCCCTGTGTGTAGTGTGAGACGGATGCACCCCGCCCCTGTGCGTAGTGTGAGACGGATGCACCCCGCCCCTGTGTGCAGTGTGTGACGGATGCACCCCGCCCCTGTGTGTAGTGTGTGACGGATGCACCCCGCCCCTGTGCACAGTGTGTGACGGATGCACCCCGCCCCTGTGTGCAGTGTGAGACGGATGCACCCCGCCCCTGTGCGTAGTGTGAGACGGATGCACCCCGCCCCTGTGCGCAGTGTGAGACGGATGCACCCCGCCCCTGTGCGCAGTGTGAGACGGATGCACCCCGCCCCTGTGCGCAGTGTGTGACGGATGCACCCCGCCCCTGTGTGCAGTGTGAGACGGATGCACCCCGCCCCTGTGTGCAGTAGTGTGTGACGGATGCACCCCGCCCCTGTGTGCAGTGTGTGACGGATGCACCCCGCCCCTGTGTGTAGTGTGTGACGGATGCACCCCGCCCCTGTGCGCAGTGTGTGACGGATGCACCCCGCCCCTGTGCGCAGTGTGAGACGGATGCACCCCGCCCCTGTGCGCAGTGTGAGACGGATGCACCCCGCCCCTGTGCGTAGTGTGAGACGGATGCACCCCGCCCCTGTGCGTAGTGTGAGACGGATGCACCCCGTCCCTGTGCGCAGTGTGTGACGGATGCACCCCGCCAACTGTGTGTAGTGTGAGACGGATGCACCCCGCCCCTGTGCGTAGTGTATGTGTGACGGATGCACCCCGCCCCTGTGCGCAGTGTATGAGTGACAGGTGTCCAGCGCGTACGAGGGGGGAGCCCGATTGTCCAGTGCGTACGAGGGAGGGAGCCCGAGTGTCCAGTGCGCACGAGGGGGGAGCCCGAGTGTCCAGTGTGTACGAGGGGGGGGGCTGTGTGTCCAATGCGCACGAGGGGGGAGCCCGAGTGTCCAGTGCGCACGAGGGGGGAGCCCGAGTGTCCAGTGCGTACGAGGGGGGGGGGGGGCTGAGTGTCCAGTGCGCACGAGGGGGGAGCCCGAGTGTCCAGTGCGCACGAGGGGGGAGCCCGAGTGTCCAGTGCGCACGAGGGGGGAGCCCGAGTGTCCAGTGCGCACGAGGGGGGAGCCCGAGTGTCCAGTGCGCACGAGGGGGGAGCCCGAGTGTCCAGTGCATACGAGGGGGGAGCCCGAGTGTCCAGTGCATACGAGGGGGGAGCCCGAGTGTCCAGTGCATATGAGGGGGGAGCCCGAGTGTCCAGTGCATACGAGGGGGGAGCCCGAGTGTCCAGTGCGTATGAGGGGGGAGCCCGAGTGTCCAGTGAGTACGAGGGGGGAGCCCGAGTGTCCAGTGCGTACGAGGGGGGAGCCCGAGTGTCCAGTGCGTACGAGGGGGGAGCCCGAGTGTCCAGTGCGTACAAGCCTGTCTGTCTACTTCCTGGTCTAACGTCACCCACAAGCCATCCGGGTGACAAGATAGCACAGTTAATTATAGTAATTGATCAAAGAGTAGCTAAAAAGCTGTGTGTTTGAGGCCTCATTCATCATTGTATCCCTTACTGGGTTAACATACCATATGAGATTCAATAGCGCCACCTATGGTTAATAGTTTTTCTTTTGTTATTGTGTTCCACATGCCTTGTTCTGAGTTAGTACCAAAATTCAGCACTCTGCGTCGACTCGATAAGACCTCATGCCAAATTTTACATTCCATATGTTGACATGTTGCAGCAGTGAGACCCTCCTCACCCGACGTGCTTCACACAAACTTACCATGTCGTTGAAGTTCTTTGATTTGTTCAGGAGGAACTGAAATGTAATCGCCAGTGCTCTCATTCCCAGATTGCAGCCCATAGAAGTCAGCATCAGAGGAATTATGGCTGAGGAACCGCTGTTTCACTTTGAGTTCTGCAGAAACAAGCAACGCATTACAGTCATGTAAGTGCACAATGGGTAAGATGTATGGTATTATTTTGTTAGCTACAATCACCATAAATGGTTTGAAAATAAATGGTATTTATGAGACTTTCCCAGATGGAAATGTTCTGTGATAACAGGCAAACAGAAAATTTAAACTCAATACTGGTGGCGTGCGATTAAAGCAAGCTATTCTTCATATATGCAGAGCATGGCAGCAGTGTGCTTAACGTACTGATGTTACTGCTGTCTATCACCATCTCACTGCTTCCAGCCGTCAGCAGCAGGTTAAGATTGGCAGCCATCCTGTCAATGCTCTGGACCACCGTCATCGGTCCATTTACAAGCTAGAAAAAAGAAATGAAAACAGACACAAATTAAACTGGTATTCAGTTCCTGCAAAGTATCTTCCACTCCAAGAGTGACCTTGAGAGAGCTGCTGATAAAATGAAGCTCGAATTGCCTATTGACATCACACAGAATACAAGGCAGAGCTAGAATTGGTTTAAGAATGCTGCCTTCTGTAAAATGAGCTTCAATAGTCAAAGCATTTCTACATTTCAATGTACTGTGTATGCTTATGTACTATTATATATATATATATATATATCTATATATATATATATATATATATATATATATATATATACACACACACACACACTGTATATATAATGTGCAAATGATTGCTGACTGAATCACACATTTGTGTGTGTGTGTGTGTATATATACACATACACACACACACACCATATTCGTTTGTATACGCTGTTTCTTAAGTATTGCAATATTATTATGACCGAAAAGAACAATTACTGTGAAGCTAAAATGTGAAAAAAACTCATTATTGTAGTTATAGCAACAGGCATACAAGCTTTTTCTCTTTTTGAAGAACGCTCTGACACCGAATCAAAGTGACGTTCTCTTTCTACAAAGTAATTAGTGCAGTCTTCTGGGAAGGTATACTGACACAGTTCCACTTGGCCTCATACTGTATGATCACCCACATGGGGTTTTGTGATTTTACTTAAAAGCTCTAGTTTGTATTTTTCTCAATAAGCTAAATTAAGCTATCTTTAGACAAACACATTGGTTCCCCTCTATCAATACTAGTTCATTAGCTCTTAATAATACGGAAAGAGAAACAAATCATTAAATAGAAAAATGCAGCATGCATTGGTGTCATTGGATATTACTTGTTTTACACTGCCACCTAGAGGTCAAAATGCCCACTGCAAGATAGTATAATCTCATGTATTTAACCCAGGTGTGCCAGGAAGGCAGCAGTGTGTCCTGGCTTTCGTTCCACCCGAGCTCTCAATGACTTCATTTGGCTAATTATTTGTATAATTGGACACATTTAACACTTCTCTCCTGGCCCTTAAAATGTTTTATAGGTAGGTAGCTTGAATAAAGTGTATGTTTTAATCATCAACTGTAAAAAAAAACTTAAAAAAAATATATGTCCAATTACACAAATAATTTGATCAATTAAGTTAACTGAGAGCTTAAGTTGGAATGAAAATCAGAAGATCCTGCGGCCCTCAAAGACTGGAGATTGACACCCCTAATTTAAAAAGTGCACGCCCCACCTTAAAACTAGTTTTTGCATTTAGAAAAGATCACTTTTAGTATTGCTTTTAAATCATCAAAGTCCCCATTTTGAATTTCTGCTGTGTTCCCTGCTGAAATAATGCAATTGCCTCGATAGTAACGTTTAACAGTCATATTACAGAGGAGGCAAGGGGTGTAGCTGGGTTTCCAGTCTGGACTCTTACCTCCCTAATAGCTGCCCACTTGCTGACATGGTCCTTTTCAAACATTGCACCTGCTATTGCAATGAAGTTCCTGCTGAGTTCCTCAATGGTTACCGTGCTCTCGTTGGCTTTAACATCCATGTCAGCCACGTGCATCAGAAACTGCACTAGTGCCAGCAGGTCAGACGGCTCTAGCTCCCCATCCCCTTCTCTGAGGGCTTGGTGTGTGCACTGCAGGATCTGGTGCACTTCAGAGACACTCACGTTTACTAAGTACTTAGCAGAAAAGCTTGCTTCAATCTGAGGAAGGGAGAACTCTGGAGGTTAGCTGCTGTTCGAAGCTCATTTTAAACCCTTAGCACACTCGTGACCTTAACAATATACAGCAAATCCAAGCCCTTTTTTCTCACTTTTTGCCATTTTTTACCGAAGGATTCATGGGTTTTACAAATATAGGTTATTATTTTCACCAAAAGTTTGGCCAACTAAAGCATGTGAAAATACAGATTTAAAACAAGAAAATATGTGACTTCACATTCGGTAAATACATTTGTAAAAAAATATACACTGAACAAAAATATAAACGCAACATGCAACAATTTCAAAGATTTTACTGAGTTACAGTTCATATAAGGAAATCAGTCGAAATAAATTTATTAGGCCTGACATGACTAGGAATACAGATGTGCATCTGTTGATTACAGATACCTTAAAAAAAAAAAAAAAGGTAGGGGCGTGGATCAGAAAACCAGTCAGTATCTGGTGTGACCACCGTTTGCCTCATGCAGCGCGACACATCTCCATCGCATAGAGTTGATCAGGCTGTTGATTGTGGCCTGTGGAATGTTGTCCTACTCCTCTTCAATGGCTGTGCGAAGTTGCTGGATATTGGCGGGAACTGTAACACGCTGTCGTACACGTCGATCCAGAACATCCCAAACATGCTCAATGGGTGACATGTCTAGTGAGTATGCAGGCCATGGAAGAACTGACATTTTCAGCTTCAAGGAATTATGTACAGAGCCTTGCGACATGGGGCCGTGAGGACGATGAGCATGCTGATGAGCTTCCCTGAGACGGTTTCTGACAGTTTCAGACGATCCTGCAGGTTTAGAAGCTGGATGTGGAGGTCCTGGGCTGGCGTGGTTACACGTGGTCTGCGGCTGTGAGGCTGGTTGGATGTACTGCCAAATCCTCTAAAACGAAGTTGGAGGTGGCTTATGGTTGAGAAATGAACATTCAATTCTCTGGCAACAGCTCTGGTAGACATTCCTGCAGTCAGCATGCCAATTGCACGCTCCCTCAAAACTTGAAACATCTGTGGCATTGTGTTGTGTGACACTTTTATTGTCCCCAGCACAAGATGCACCTGTGTAATGATCATGCTGTTTAATCAGCTTCTTGATATGCCACACCTGTCAGGTGGACGGATTGTCTTGGCAAAGGAGAAATGCTCACTAACAGGGATTTAAACACATTTGTGCACAAAATTTGAGAGAAATACGCTTTTTGTGCGTATGAAAAATTTCTGGGATCTTTTATTCCAGCTCATGAAACATGGGACCAACACTTTACATGTTGCGTTTATATTTTTGTTCGGTGTAGTTGTAAATTATGCACTCCAGACGTGTTAAATAACTAAACTCTTACTTTGTATTACACCACCCATACATGTCTCTGTTGCCAAAACGCCCTTCACTTCCACACCAACCCCGCCCCCCACAACCTTACTAAGCCTTCTGACCTTTGACCTGCCTAGCATACGCTGCTTAAAGCGTAACACCCCAATACTCTACATCCCCCCCCCTTAAGTATCTGTCAACCGCTATGTTTTTTTTTTTTTTTTTTTATCAAGAATAATAACATGTAGAACAAGAATCTACTATGATCCTACTATGAGGACAGGGGTGTGTTTGTCCTTGAGTCCCCCTGGCCTTTCTGAACCACACTGGGCTGGTCAGACACGATGTCCTCTACTTGTAGTTGGGGACTGTCAGGCTGTGGCATGTCTGACTCTTTAAGAAGACAACTACGGATATGGTCCCAATGTCTCCGGTAGGCTCTGCCATCTTGCAATTGTACAACATGTGCTTGATGCCATTTTGGTCCATAAACTGCCTGAATAGTTCTCCCACAAACTGTGGTCCATTGTTGGAAACAACTGATTCTGGCAGTCCTATAATAGCAAAAGTGACTCTGAGTCTGTCAATAGTAGCCTCTGCTGTTGACGAGGTCATCAAGTGGACCTCAATACACTTGAAATGCACATCCACTATCACCAGGAGCATTTTTCCATTAAGAGGACCAGCATACTCCACATGAATTCTTTCCCATAGTCTTTGTGGCCATGTCCTGGGATGTAGCGGTGCCTCTGGACGGGTGTGCTGATTTACTTGGAATCTGGTGCATTCCTACATTCTTTTCTAATTCCTGGTCCATTTTCGGCCACCACACATAGCTCCTTGCTAAACTTTTCATGCGCACTATCCCTAAAATCGCACTAAAATCGGCAAACCCACTCATTCCCTCCTCTGATGATGGAAAGCATGTTCATGTGACAGGTAGCAAGCCCTCTCATTCCCTCCTCTGATGATAGAAAGCATGTTCATGTGACAGGTAGCAAGCCCTCTCATTCCCTCCTCTGATGATGGAAAGCATGTTCATGTGACAGGTAGCAAGCCCTCTCATTCCCTCCTCTGATGATGGAAAGCATGTTCATGTGACAGGTAGCAAGCCCTCTCATTCCCTCCTCTATTGATGATGGAAAGCATGTTCATGTGACAGGTAGCAAGCCCTCTCATTCCCTCCTCTGATGATGGAAAGCATGTTCATGTGACAGGTAGCAAGCCCTCTCATTCCCTCCTCTATTGATATGGAAAGCATGTTCATGTGACAGGTAGCAAGCCCACTCATTCCCTCCTCTGATGATGGAAAGCACGTTCATGTGACAGGTAGCAAGCCCACTCATTCCCTCCTCTGATGATGGAAAGCACGTTCATGTGACAGGTAGCAAGCCCACTCATTCCCTCCTCTGATGATGGAAAGCATGTTCATGTGACAGGTAGCAAGCCCTCTCATTCCCTCCTCTGATGATGGAAAGCATGTTCATGTGACAGGTAGCAAGCCCACTCATTCCCTCCTCTGATGATGGAAAGCACGTTCATGTGACAGGTAGCAAGCCCACTCATTCCCTCCTCTGATGATGGAAAGCATGTTCGTGTGACAGGTAGCAAGCCCTCTCATTCCCTCCTCTGATGATGGAAAGCATGTTCATGTGACAGGTAGGGTTTGACTGTTAAAGTGTTTTCTCATTTCCACGTTCTGCATTAGCCATAGCCCTTCTTTTTTATATGTGCGTGACTTTTTCACATAACATGTAGTGTGTTACCACATTTCGTTACTTGTCTGACAAAGTAACCATTAAAATTACAAGTTGCTGAAAAATGTAATTAGATTACTGTAATGTGTTATGTGTTGCGCGTTACTCCCCAACACTGTCTAATTATGGAGTTAATGAACTCCAGTAACTTCATGTTTCATCATACAACTCTTTCAGCACTACAGATACAGCAGACTGCAGTCTAAGGGAAGTGATTTCACTCAACACAGCACATCAGTTAATTAGCCCAGACCTCAAGTGTAACTGCAGATGACTCCCAAAAGACCAACTTTGGATACTTTGTGTTGTTATACTTGCAAAGTAAAGCTGACATTATGTTGCGTCTTGCTGCATTTGAGGTGATACAAAATACACTTCTATTGATTTCCCCAGGAATAACTGAAATGTTGAGTTTGCTTACCGTGGAACTGTTGGTAAGTTTGATCAAATAGTCGATGAACTGAGTGTTACTTTCTTCATGAGATTCTTCTATTTCCTTTAACTTCAAATATGTATCTGCAACATAATAATTATTATTGTTATCATGGGGTGTCAATTTGAATACGAATAAACACCTATAGAATTTTCCAAAATAGACAAAACTCAAACAAACATTCTTTTTCGAAATGATTTCGAGTGCACTGGAAAGCATTATATATGAAATGAGAAACAAAAATACAGTTTAATTGTGGAAGAAGAAAAATCACATATGCTAAAATTATATTTTATATACCAAATATAGATTTTTTTTTTTTCAGGCTTAAAACGATCTTATAACATTATATAGCAGTTTTTGTGACTATGCTATAACCAAAGCTTTGAAAAGCATGTACATAAGGTACAATAGAGAATTTGAAAATAAAATATTAACAAGAAAGTTCAACTTCATGGTAAGTAATGAGATAAGGTACAGTACCTTAACTTACTGTAAAAAATGGGTTACATTATTTCAAATGCATTTTATTAACAAATTACCTTTTTTGTGTTTGCACACGAATGCTAGAGGTCTTGTGCAGGGGCTGTAGCCATGTGTTTGCTGCTGCGTTCCTGGGGCGATCTGAAAGGACCTGCATTCTTTATTGGGTAGAAATTTAAGATCTGGAGTGCAGGGAACACAAACAAGAGAGTACACTGAAAAATCCAACCAATAATAAACAAAACAAAGTGGAATGAAACAGTTTGATCATACCAGCTTACCAAATAATATCTATTCTGTAACAAGCATCATCATTTTATAAATTAGGTGTCAGAAGTTAAAAGCCACATGGGTGCTTATAACTTCTCAGTTTTAAAAGTCACCAAGATGTGATGGCAAACAATACAGCCAATGATGCAACGAGGGGGGGGGGGGGGGGGGGGGGGGGGGGGGGGGGGGGGGGATCAGGGGGCTAAAGCCCCCCCCCCCCCCCCCCCGATGCTACTATAAATTCATGATTGTACAGTCGCATTTACATAAAATATTCTATGGAAGCAGTGTCGCAAACATTGCTTCCAACAACTAATGAAAACCATGAATGTATGCAGCTTACAAAATGCGATGCTCGCTTCTGGAAGGAATATTGGCATACTGTAGTGTAGCAGAATTGTGCAGGACGCCGGAACTGTTGTGTGTTGTTTTTCCCTGGGACTATTTGTTTGCCGGATCCTGTTGCAGCTAAACTGAGCGTGCAACTCCAGGACTGCTGCAAGCTTGCACCAGCAGTGACCTTCCCCTGGGCGCAGGAACAGGGATACACAAGACTTGGGGTGCACCTGGCGGGAGGCGCAGGCAGGTTTGGGAAGGGGGCTGTGATTGACCGCATGTAAAATGCAGTGGTAAATTGCGGGGATAGTTTGGGATCTCATCTGCATTACAGTCATGTTTAATTACTCAGCAGAAAGCAAAAGTTTCCAGCACTGTTACCATAAACTGGAATTTGATCCCTAATGGACTTTTATTTTGAAAGTAATTAAGAAATTCCTCACACTTAGTTGAAGACAGTTCAATGTTACTAACAGGTGGTAAGGGTGGTTTACCAGTTTATCTTTTGTTAAAAAGAGCCCCCTTTAATTATTTTATTTTCCTCAATAAGATTAGAGAAAGAAACACGTCTTACAGCATTATTACACCTCAATAGATAACACTATGTAACATAATTTTTGTTCCTGGGTAGTAAGTGTTATTTCCTAATTGCTTATGCCTCAAAAGTATAGAAAATGGCTATTATTCCCCACAAACTTTGCTTTTGTGACCAGGACAGTGAAATTTCAAAATATCACTATTTCCAATGGGAAAATGGCAAAATGTGTGTCTTTTCGTTCACATAAAGTCAGAAAAAAACAACATATGAATCCAAATTAACATGTATTTATACTAAAGTAATACAAAAATGACTACAAAAGATTTAGAAGTGAGTAGTTTTTCGAGATTTACGATTATACTGTAAATACAGTATAATCGTAAATCTTGGTTATGGTTCTGTGGAACACGAGTTGTTTAAAATGTATATTTGTATTTAGGTAAGAGGATTGCACAGCACTTCACGTGCAGGTAAAATGTAATAATATGCGAGTACGGGGAATTGCACTTTATTAATTCATGTGCAGTTGTACCGAGACTCCAATTGAATGATTGATTAGCAGTCTAGTCATGGTACAGCTGCATAAAAGCTGCATGTTCTCACTCACTCGTAAGAACATAAGAACATAAGAAAGTTTACAAACGAGAGGAGGCCATTCGGCCCATCTTGCTCGTTTGGTTGTTAGTAGCTTATTGATCCCAAAATCTCATCAAGCAGTTTCTTGAAGGATCCCAGGGTGTCAGCTTCAACAACATTACTGGGGAGTTGATTCCAGACCCTCACGATTCTCTGTGTAAAAAAGTGCCTCCTATTTTCTGTTCTGAATGCCCCTTTGTCTACCCTCCATTTGTGACCCCTGGTCCTTGTTTATTTTTTCAGGTCGAAAAAGTCCCTTGGGTCGACATTGTCAATACCTTTTAGAATTCTGAATGCTTGAATCAGATCGCTGCGTAGTCTTCTTTGTTCAAGACTGAACAGATTCAATTATTTTAGCCTGTCTGCATACGACATGCCTTTTAAATCCGGAATAATTCTGGTCGCTCTTCTTTGCACTCTTTCTAGAGCAGCAATATCCTTTTTGTAGCGAGGTGATCAGAACTGAACACAATATTCAAGATGAGGTCTTACTAATGCATTGTACAGTTTTAACATTACTTCCCTTGATTTAAATTCAACACTTTTGACAATGTATCCAAGCATCTTGTTGGGCTTTTTTATAGCTTCCCCACATTGTCTAGATGAAGACATTTCAGAGTCAACAAAAACTCCTAGGTCTTTTTCATAGATTCTTTCTCCAATTTCAGTATCTCCCATATGATATTTATAATGCACATTTGTACTGCCTGCGTGCAGTACGTTACACTTTTCTCTATTAAATGTCATTTGCCATGTGTCTGCCCAGTTCTGAATCTTGTCTAGATCATTTTGAATGATAACCCGGGGTTGTGTGTTCAGTGAGTGGAGAACGGGATTGGAGACGGAGGTAACAGTTAGTATAATAGTTAAAATACAAGCTCGCAGTGTTTTGTCTGTGTAGTCCGTTTTGTTTGTCTTTTTGTTTTGGCTACGAGTGCATGTCCTGTGTCTTGTTTGTCTTTCAACCTTCTATTTTCTGCCTGTTTTGTTATTAAATACTGAGTGAGAACAATCGCTCAGCTTCACCAAACCCCACCTCTCCGTTGTTTATTTCCTGGTTCCTGGTCTGACGTCACCCACTGCAGCCGTCTTTGTGACAGTACTGTATCAAGTTTAATCACAATTCCTGGGGGGAATATATATAGGGAATGGAAGTGCAAGAAGCATAATTTATAAAAATCTAATTAAGCCTAAATGGTTAAATATAAAGATAAGAAAGCCTTTTTCCAGGGTCACTATTCAATAAAGTGGGGGTCCCCTCCTGTCACTATCTTTGTGAATGGCACAGACTGTCTCCTGGTAAAAAACATTGAGCTTGTTTAACAGGGTTAAGCTTTCGTTGCACTTTTATTAAAGATGTTTCATTTTTTATTAGCACTGTGATTTTTTTATATTGGTATGCCTTGAAATCAGGTGCGAATTTTTGTAAGGAAATTGCAGTGTAATTAATCAATTAGCCCAATTGTGTGCAGGTGCATAGGTGGATTGATTAAGAAGAGCAAGAAAGGGCTGGGAGAACATTCAAGATAACGAGCAGCTCGTGTGAGCATGGATGCTGGGGCTGGGAAGTAAGAGCGGAGGTAAGGAGTTTGACAAACTGCTACATTGTGTGTAAAATGGGGTGAGCTTTATTCACTATGCCGTGTAACTTAAGGTGCCCTTCAGTGCTTTACTACCAGTGGGGCTGGCTTGTGAACGACGCTGTCTGTAGTTTGTGTAGCTGATGTTAACTACAATGCCTCTGTCTTTATGAAGCCTTGAAAAATGATAAATATGATATAATCTCCAGCTGTGAATGCAAAACGCATATTTTATCTTATAAATAAAAACACTGAACTCCATTTCTGCTTGTTCTCTGCTTTTCTTGTGGTTCTTGCATTGCTATTTTCCAAAAAAAGAACCTGTGCTGTTAAACTTGGGTAAAATTGCGAAACATTATATTGGAGTTGCTCTTTTACAGAGCTGGCGTAGTCAGATTACTGCACAGTGTAGCGTGGTGTTTTAGCCTGAGTACAGCAGTAGAGGACGATTGTACAAATTCTGATTCAAAAGATATTTGACCTTTTACAGCAAAGGCAAATGCAACGTATTAAAATAAAATAAAAGACAAACTACTTAACAATTAACAGTTTTCAGCACTCTCAAAAACATGCCCATAACAACATTTAATTGGATAATCAGTTCTCCAGCTGTATATAAAAATATGTGTAAGGTACAATTACCCCAGTTCTACTATATTGACTTTCCCAGATCTATCTGATGTTTGTAATTGTTCTGAGTGGTTCTAGGATCTTGCTCTGGGCTTTAACCTTGCTAGAACAATCTTAACTGCTGGGCATTGAACAGAATTTCCTCATTCATAATTATGTGACATATTATGGCCTCACCTCCTCTTCTCTCTCTCTCTCAATATCCATATAGATATAGAGAGAAATGGTGGGACCTCAAATACAGTAGAACTTCAGTCTGTTCACGCAAGCCACAAGACATATTTCTAGAAGAACATCCTATTGTTTTAAACATGTATATAATTCCAAGTTATTTTATAGACCCTTACCTGGGCACATAAACTTCATCAAAGACTGCTCAACTGTTGCTTCAACAGTAATCTTGGTTAAATCCCAATGGAACAGCTGGTTCTGCGTGATCATTGAGCAGGGACTGACCCCTGCCACTTGCTCTTCACTCAGTGTCTGGTTCCAGATATTTAACGCTGTGATGTTACCACAGAAAGCCTCATTAAAAGTTCCTCCCAGAGTGTCTTGGTCTTGTCCAATGATAAACATGCCACCACCATTAATATCGTTGCTTGCATAGAGACTACTGCCAGAGCTTCCCCTTTCCCTGTCAATGTAGATTGCCCAGGTCCCCTTAGCTTTTTCCCAGGTGACACAGAGGTGATGCCACTCCCCATCATTTCTGAGCAGTGTTTTGTAGTGCGTGTGATGTCCATGCACAATTAAAGCCATGTTTATGTTGCCATGTTCGTCCGTTTGCCCTCGCAGTTGAAACGCATTGATGAAGTGAGGTTCTGCATAGGAGAAGATGGTGGAAACTCCCTGGGTTTTGGTGTCCCATTGCACCCATGCACAGACAGTGATCTCAGACAATGCAGGAAACTGGAGCTCAACCTTGGCATACTTGGTGTGTGTTATCTCTTGGAACATCAAAATGGGTAGCAGGAGAGGGCCTGGAAACATGAAAAACACAGGCAGTACAGAAGAGGGCACTCAATGAAAGTTGAGGAAGTAGTTAATTCATTAATGAGGAAGACCTCGCAAGTGAAAATAACGCACATTGTGATAAAAAAAAAAAAACTATGTTTAACTCTAAACAGCTCAAATAAGGATCTCTTTTCTTAGATCAGTGGTTTTCAAACTGGGGTACTCGAGCGCTCCTCAGGGGGTACGCGAGAAAAATCCTGTAATGGCAGACGATAGATTTTTATTTATTTATTTGTTTTACCACATTGTAAATCTTTGCGATTTAGAAATCGAATTAACAGTGCTGAATCTCCTTTCAAATAAAACCACAACCCTACTGGTGCGCGTTTACTTTCTGTTGGGCGAGGTTAACTATAAACACCCAAGCGGCTGCTGACAGGGAGTGAGCGCTGAGCGCACACAGGGCTCAGTTACATATTCAAATAGCAGCGCGACGCTGCAGTCTGTTGGCTAAACAGAAAATGTGTAGTATTTACTAGGTACGTTTGCTTTCTGTAATTTAAATGTTCAGTGTTTGTAATTTAGTTTAATCAGTTCAGTGCGTTTTGTCGAAGTTTATGTTTTGAAATACCGGTATTATTGAGTTTAGCAGGCAGCTGTGCCGCCCTGCTGAGACAGTGAAATCAGTGCGCTGGAGCAGAAGCGGACACGACTGTGTTATCTTTGTGTTTTTTTTGACTAATTCGTAGAAGAACTTCTTTGTCAAGTAATTGCATTAGCCTGCGCATGTACGCCGATAATTATTAGGCTAATAAAAAACACGGTATTGTTATTATTACAAAAATGGAATCGCGGATATATATATATATATATATATATATATATATATATATATATATATATATATATATATATATATAAAATCAATCCCTAACTCCTGGATTGGGAAGTGTCTGAAATTGGATTCCCTACTCCAGACCTATTGAGTGTGTTCATATTATATAGAGAGTGCCCATCAACAAGCTGTCTGGCAGCTGATTAACATGAACAGACGACTGCACTAAACACTAACATGGAAGCATTTTGCTGAAAGTCATTTTTGACTGCATAATATAAAAAAGTCACCTTTCAATTTAGTTTTTGGAGATATTCACTTCAAAACAACGTGCTTATTCTGGCTTGATTCGATACTGCGCAAGACACACAGCATTTTAAATGTGCAGCTCAAGTGTTAAACCAGAACATTCGCGTTAAATAAAACACACATATTTAATGTGTTATTCAATATTCACATAGTTCTGCATGCTACCAGATTTTTTAAAAAGATGCCTGTATTTGTAAATTTTAAAGAGTTTTTATGTAAAATGCATTTCTGCATTTGTTGGAAGAAATGTGCCACTTTTGTTGAGAATTGCGTTCTGATTTTGTTTTAAATTAGAGCCCTAGTTTTGTTTTCAAAAGCAGAACCTGTTTTTGGACTCGTTTTGACACTTTAGTCTGGATTTTGAAATAATTTTACCTAGCAGTTTTAGTTTTAATTGTATTTAATTTTAATTGGTTTAACAGCAGTGTTCCATGAGCAGTAATTGGCTGAACTCTGGCCCCTCCTCCTTCCCTGTGCTTCTGAGCCAGAAAATCCAGTCCTGTTTAGCTATTTATATTAATGACCCACTTAAATTTTTTTGTATCTTGAAGTCCTATTTGTTCATTTTAAAATACAGAATAACATACCCTTGTCTAGGGGCTGCATTGTTTACTAATCAGGGTGTGGTTTTACTGAAATCTGTGATAAAAAGCAGGCACATCGGTAGGTAAGCATTTTTTATATATATAAAAAATGGGGGTACATGGTAGACTAGATTAGACTTTTTGGAAAGGGGTACGGGGCCTAAAAGTTTGAAAACCACTGCCTTAGATAAAGCTCCACATCTTGCATCACATGGAAATTATGTACAAATGTGCCGATTATTTAAATATTCTTCTATAAACAGTCAGTGCTGCTTTATTGGGATGCCTCGTGGGAAGTAAAAATATCCCTAATAAGCGCTCTCAAGTCTCAATTAAATGAGGCACTTGAGATGAGTCACACTTTTTTCTCTCTAAATAAAAATAAAAATAATAAAATTACATCACATTATGATTAAATGTTAAATAAATAATTAGATTTTTTTTTTTATTCCTAAACAAAATTAAATCGCCTTTTTTTTTTATTTCTACATAAAAAGAAAAAGAACGAAATCACATCTTATCACAAGGCGAGGCATCTGTGATGTTGACACGCCAACTTTCTTTGCAACAGTAGCCTGAGAACTACAGGAGATCTCAGCAGCTCCTTCAAGAGCTCAATGCGGTTTACACAATTTACGCAAGTCACAGTGTAAATATGTACTCACTGTACTGTGCTACACGAAACTGTCTTCCTGTGAAAAGTGATCTCCAGTCATCATTTGAAAATACTGTATCCTAATTAAACAAAGTGACGTCCCAATTAAGCAGAAATCCTGATTATCAGTATTATATCAGACTGTATTATAAATATAGAATATTCTGTGTAAGATACATGCTGATTTTAACCCACTCAACAGAGGGTAAACCCTTTTGTGAAGTCGATATCAGCTTGCACCACACAGCAAAACTAGTGTTTGCTGCACCACACTGTGATTTCAGTTCCTGTGACTCCATGGAAGGACAGAAGGGATCCTTATACCTGCTGCACAGGAAGTGAATTCATAATGGTGTATAATTACTGTAAGCTACTGCTGAATCTACTCCAGAATGCCCATATACTGCATGCTACAATAGCAGACTGGAATATTGCACACAACACATTGCTCGACATACTTACTGTTCTGCCCTCCAGTGACCCATGGGTGCCCCCATCCATGAGCACTCGAGTCCCTTAACCATACTGGATCACTGACCCCCAGGGCCAGAAGCAAATTCTTTGTCGATTCCAGATCATCCTGTGAGGTGTCATTGGGCAACAGGCTAAATTGTTGTCTGCAGTATTTCACTGCATGCCTGAAATCCAGGGAAAGATTTACATATTCAAAAACTCCATCAAGATTCTGGAGGACTGTCTGTGAAAGCTTGAAATCTGCAAAGAAAGAAGCTTATAGTAACTAAAAAGTAAACAGGTCACAGTGTTTAACCAAATCTGAAATGCGACCGTTTATAACACATGAACAAGTATATAAAGCATCGTGCGTGTTGAGGCACAATTAATACATGAATAAAATCTATGAGACAGCTGCATCGTGAAGTTTTAACATGCTGAGTGTGCAATAACACCCTACAGTTAGTTTAGTTTTAGGTGCCTCACACACAGCGTCTATACTAACTGTGCCCTGTGCCCCAGCACCCCCAATCCATACCCCCCCCCCTAAAAACACGGCACTCCTGCCTCTCATTAGCAGAACATCCCTCCCTTACTGTTCCATTCCCAATACTGGCTGCCACAACATCCCCACCTGCCTTACACAACAGCAGACTCTAGTGTTGTCTGGTGCTCGGTGGCAGTAGTCACAGAGCCAGAAGCGTTCTGACTCTAGCTGGTGATCCGACTGTTAAAAGTGTTCTGGCAGGTTGTTAAAAAAATCTATTCATTCCTAAGAGCAGAGCTTTAACAATCCTAAGAACATTAAGACTAACCTCCAGAAATGTTTCTGTGTTCCCAGGATGCACTAGTTCCAATAAGTCTGCAAACCTGAAAATATACAAGAAATTATACAAGGGCAAAAAAACAGCCAGCAGGAAAAAAAATCTCATCTGAGACAATCACACTGCAGAGCAGGGCAGAGGAGAGGAGAGCGAGATACTGCCTCCCGCAGCGAACCGACACCCACCCCAGGGTCCAACACCAAAGCTGCCCCAGTTCAACGGCACCTCTTACCTGGAAGCCTTCCTCGCCCAGTTCGAGCTGTCCGCTGCCAATATGGCAGGACGGACCGCAGGAAGACTACCTATCTGCCCCATGCCCTGGAGGGGTTAGCCTCTGTTAGTGCTGTTGGACCTGAGCTGGGAGGAGAGGGTTGACTGCCTGGCACTGACAAAAGTTCTAAACCAGCATTTCAGGGATTGCGACTCCTACCTGTGCTTACAAGACCAGCTCCATCACTGGAGGAGAGTACCGGGAGAGAAGCTGGGAGCCCTGGCATGCCTGGCGAGACTGGCGTACAGCGACGAGCCTGACAGCTTTGGTCGACAGATAGCCTTGGACGCCTTTATGCGCAGCCTGCAACCACTGCCTCTGCGACACCAGGTCCACCTCACTGGCTCACAGGCGATGAACCAGGCTGTGGCAATAGAGGCCCTGCTCCAGGATGAGGAGCCCCTTCTACATCAACCGGGACACCAACCCATAGTGCGCCAGGGTCCAGCCCGGTAACGAGGAGACTGAAGCCTGCCGGACCATCTCCACCTGGCTCTCAGAACTCGTAGTCCACACAGGACCCCCGACGGCTGCTCCCCACACACACCTGCAGCGCCAGTGCCCAGCAACCGCCATCCTGCTGCCCACAAGCATGCCACTACCAGCCAGGGGAACATCGCATTGGGCTCCACTCACCCAGAAGTAGCTGACAGCACCACAGTTCAAACATGTCATGTGGAGGACCTCTGTGAGGGCTACTGCCACGTCCTGGTCCAAGAGGAGGGGGTTCCATGCACAGTCTTGGTTGACACGAGATTGAGGGTGATGCTGATACGAACTGATCCAGGAGCAGGTCTGGCTCGAGCCAGTGATGGCGCAGCTCCGCACTTTCACCAGGGAGCTGTCACAGTCCGAGTAACACTACGCTGCACAATATTTTAAACTACATTAAAAAGTGCCCTTCCAGTTCAGTGTTATAACATATTGACCCTTACGGCATCAAAATTAGCACGTACCTCAGACCAGACGGAGAATGAGATGTGTCTTAAAGGTATAATTTCCTAGCATAATTCCTGCGTTTAATAATTATGTAATTTAAGTAATAATAATGATGTAATTTAAAGTATTTTGTTATTTGAAATGCATACATTAAATTACATTGTTAACTCGTCCGAACAGGATCGGCTACTTGCTGGTATTTGTTGCTATAAGAAAATGCTTCGTGATTGTGTGAGCTGCACATCAGGAGAAGGGAGATAACTTGGAACACGATCCAGAAGAGTGAGACGACCCCACACAGTTTTGTTTACAATCTGACGATCATCAGCGCTTGTGGCAGTATATGATCTGATCTCCTCTTTTCAGTACCAACCGCATTAACCCCATCAGCTATCTCCTGACATTTTTTTCAGCCACAGAATCTTGTACTTCCGAATAACTGATCTGTGTTGACAAATACACTTTTCAATACTGCGAGTTACTGGGGAGTGAATGTTGGTTTTCTTAACCTCTCACTCGGTCTAGCACCGTTTAGTACAGGAGTCCCTTGCTATACAGACACTTATGCTGTACATGCTGATATGCTAGGAACTGCATTATCCAAAGAGAACCACTGAAAAAAAAAAAACGACCGTTATTGATCCGTACTCACAGCGATTAATTTCTTTTCTTATGTTGTACCCCCTCTAGGGGTCATTTGAGGGATCAGCATAAAACGTATCTGTTTCTACAGCTTTTGACTAGGAGCTGACAGTCACATGACTGCCCAAAGGGGACAGTTTAATAGTCGATCCTTCATTGCTGTGATAAGAAGGAACTCACAGTTACGTTCTTATATCATTCAGTTTCTATCTTCTCACATAGCCCTGGTATGCAATATCCGAAAGTATGATTAACACTAGAACCGCCACGTGGGTCACTTTGACCTATACATTTTTTAAACTGCTTCATTATGAAAATGAAAGATATACTATCAGATACAACTGAAAAGTTGTATTCATGAACATAATAATCCCCGGCAATACACAACAATGTGTAGTGCATGGAGTAAGCAATAACGGGGGGGGGGTCGCAGTCCCAAACAATAGTCACAAATATCCGTCCCACAAAATACTAACATGGTCACCAGTCCTGGGCGCGTGCAGTAGTGCTTGTGGTGGGTGACACAGATTTGTAAGTGACAGTAGTGCTCTTCCGGGTTTTGTGCTGGACCTTGGTGTCAGCTGTCTAATAATAACAAACAAGAGCAATTATAGACAAAACAAACAAACACTTGCGATACTTTTTAACCACTGGTTCAATTCGTAAACCAAAGCGAAGGAATAGCTTGTGTCTCTCCGTCCCCTTTTATGTCGTCACACATGACCCCTTGGTGAACGAGTGCAGCCGCCCCTCCAATCCGCCCCTGCCACATCATTTCCCTTCCGGGTCGATGAGTTAACACTTTGCGGTCCATTTACTCAGCGCTTGTCAGGCGCGTCAGATCCAAGTTATTTTCACACGCGTTGTTTATTGTAAACACGCTGTTTAATTTTTTTTTCAGTGTAAAACAGGTTTAAAAGGCCCTGCATAGCAAAAGGACATCAGTACTGCATCTCCAGCCAAGCCCCACCCCTTGTTCGCTGTATTTTTCACATACCTCTTTATAGACGTGCATACTGATAAATCCTCTCCTGATCACTCGTTTTATCACCAAACTCCTCAATAACGCAATCCGAGTCATTATTGTATTACTATAACATCTCAAAAAGCTCTGCAAATGTCCGTGATATTCTCTGAACGCTGGATGCGGAAGCAGCTATCTCCTTTGTTTGTGTCTGTGTTATCTCTGTGGTGCGGGGGCTATGTGTATTGTTAAGATATGCTGGGAAAGAACTGTCGGGCCAGCCCAACACAAGGTACTCTGTTTTTGCTGCTTAGCGCCCTCAAGGGAGATTTACTACCAGGAATCATTGTATTTCTGTCACAGGCTGTTATCGAAGAAAACTCTTCTACGAATCGACGATAGTAACTGGCTAGACTGAGGAATGCCCTGACCTGTTTTTTAGATGGGGGAATTGGCCAGGATTTTAAGGCCTCAATTTTACTTAATTGTGGCTTTACTACCCCTCCCCCTACCACATAAGTTAAATATTTAACTTCTGTTAACCCTATGCAACACTTCTCTGGACTGGCCATAAGCCCTGCCTCTCTAAGGGCTTGTAACACGTTGTTAACCCTCGGTAAACGTTCCTCCCAATTATCAGAAAATATCACAATGTCATAAATATAGACGGAAGCATAATCAATATGGGGCCTCAATACTTTGTCCATGATCCTTTGGAATGACGTGGGACCCCCATGAAGACCAAAGGGCATCACTTTGTATTGAAATAACCCTTGAGGGGTCGATAAGGCATTTTTTTCTGGGACACCGGGGGCTAGGGGTATCTGCTAATACCCTTTAGACAGGTCAAGGGTGATCAAGTACTTGGCTTTTCCTAATCTCTCAATCAACTTGTCTACCCAGGGCATTGGGTATGAGTCAAATTTGGATACCAGATTCAACTGGTGGAAGTCATTACAAAATCTCCAGCTCCCATTGGGCTTAGACACCATTACGATGGGGCTGTTCCAGGGGCTAGTCGATTCCTCAATAATATCCAATTGTCTCAATTTCCTTAATTAAGTCTATGTTCTTCGCCTCCGGTATACGATAAGGCCGTATTCTACCATCTGGTTCACTTCCTCTCTCTGTCTGGGCCGATATTCACTGGCTTTGTCCTGTCCCCTTGTAAGTCGTTCACCTGGTTACAGGGAGAAACGATGGTTTGTTGGACTGCTAAAACAGTATCATCTGCCCACAGTTTTAGTAGATTTAAATGATAAATCTGGTGCTGTTTCCGTTTATTATGTTGGTGATCTATATAATTCATGGGTCCTGTAGCTTCTATTACCTTATATTGGAACTGGTACCATCACTCTAGCTCCTGGTTTAAAGGTGCGTGTTTTAGTGGTTTTGTTATACTGGTGTGCTTGGTGTACTTGAGCCTGTTGCAAATGCAAAGTCTTTCATAACCCTATTTACAAAGGGAGTACCCTGGTCTGTGTACTTCCTTTGGAATTCGTACTCGTGAAAAGACTTGCACTAGTTTTTTTTTTTTTTAAATTTAGTCGTTGCCAAATTTTTTATTTAGTCATTGGGTATGTATGCTCAATTATTATCTCAATTTAGTATGCTCAATTATTATCTGCATCCTTGGCTCACCGCTCGTTAAAATTTGGAATTGGCAATTATTTTTTGCATTAAGCGCAGAGCTTCTCTGCTCCCCTCAGGTCTGACTCACCGAATCTGGATGCGATTGAACTCACCTTTTTCTCCCCTGCCCCACCCCCTGTGAGTGTTTACTGATGGGACTGCATAGATTGCTAGAATTACAAATACTGTATCAAGCGAGCTACGATGTCTTTCGATTTTTAAAAATTATTTTCCAAAGATGGCAAGAAGGAAAAATAAAAAAAGGCAATGTTTAGGAAACTTCGGTAACACAACTAACAGAGGTCGCGCAAGCCTTTAAAAATGTGCATCTGTAAAAAGCATACCATCTCACGGCGCTTGGTGCACACTTTACTTGGTGCTCGACGCTCATGGTCTTAGAACCTTGTTGCGTATAGCGCCCTCTGTGCTAGTTACACCCGGAGCACTGTACACTCAGCGCTTGGTGTACGCAGCACTTGGTACACGGTGCTTGTTGCACTAGGTTCTTGACCCTGTGCCAGCTATTACAAGGCCAGCCCTGGGAGATCCCGCTTTGCCTGGATCTCCTCAGTCAGACGAGCGGCACTCTCTGGCATCCGGAACCGGACAGGTTCCAATTATGTGTCTGGCCCCTGAACTGGACCGCTGGTCAGCCCTAAATTGGACATGGTTATGGGCACGTTGCAGAATGCTAGGGCAGACTCCACTAGGTTGTTATACGTCTACAAGTGGAGATATATATATCATGACCCTGTCTCTTGCCCTATGCCAGTTATCTTTCAGTTTCTGCAATAACTGCTCGATGCTGGAAGTCACCTTCTACACTATGTGTCATGCCCCTGTAGACTCTGTATTTCTGGGTGCGTATTTCTTAGCAACCTGGTTTCTTAAAATGTGCTTGGCGGTTACACCCTCCCAGGAATGGAGCCTTGATATTGTACTGCAGGCTGTCACGAAAGCACAACTCCTGCATGCGTATTTGGGACAATGGCAACAGGATGAACATAAACCAGTCTGTGGAACTGGTGTCTTTCCACCCACCTCCGTTTTCTTTGGAGGAGGATAGGAAATTGAACTTCTTCTGCCCGGTTCGGGCATTGAGGTGTTACATGGATAGAACAGCAGCTGTGCGTCATACTAACCAGCTCTTTGTCTTTGATTGTGGACACAGTCTTGACTGCGTATGGCAGTGGCGGCTTGCCCCCACCTGGGAGGGTAGCCACGCATTCTGCCAGAGGGTTGGCTACATCTTGGGCCCTCTTCAGAAGGGCCACACTGTCCATTATCTATTGCGGCTAGCTGGGTTACGCAGCATACTTTCTCCAGGTTCGATCACCTTAATGTGGTAGATCCTTTCCTGCCTTCGATTCGGTTGGGGATTCCACCACAGGAGTGGATACAAAAGGCAGCGTCTACAGTTGTAGGAGGTATTGAAGAACTGGGATCAGCTGCATGGAATGAAGGGGGTATTGCTGCGGAGGGTGCGTGCTGAGGGTGAAGAGATCAATCACTGGCCCAGACAGAACTGGCGTGGCAGAAATACCATACAGCAGCGAGACATTTGAGTGCAGAAAAAATCTTAGCGGCATTAGAAGAGGGTTTTATTGGACCACTATGGTTAACACTAGCACCACCATAGCCACTTTTTGAATGGTTTTTGCAATTCCAACTGGCAACCGCCAGTTCCACAGTTTATGCGGCACATTGAAATCAATACAATAGAGCCGACAATTTAGGTCTGGACTTTGTAATAAAATCAAAGAACGTATTATATACTCCTGTCGAGTGCTGAAACCCTAATGAAAGTTAGTGTTAGAAATTCTACACATTATACATTATTATTATTATTTATTTTATTAGCAGTTGTCACAAAATATACACATTGAATCACAATACAGTGTGATATAGCTGTGCTACTTTTTTCTCATCTGCCTGTCCTCCAAAGAGTTATCACCAGCAGCTCAAGCCGTGCGAGGTGGCCTGTGGCTGTTTTTTATAATGTTTTGGACCTGGCAGCCATCAACACTCTGGTTTTGTACGAGGAGAGCACCAGCAACACAATCTCGTGGAAGGGCTTCATTTTGCAGCTAGCCCTGGAGCTACGGCAGAAACATTTTGATAAAAACCTCAACCTTCAGCCAGCGTTGGCACACGGAATAAAAGACAATGGTTGCTAAATGCAATAAAAACAGAACTTTTGATGTCTGCGCCCGTTGTGAAATGGCAGTCTGTGGCAAATGCACTGGTACAGTTGAAAAGCGTGTTTTCTGCGTAGATTGTACTGAGAAAGCTGGAGTAGAACTCTGAACAGCCTTTGAACTCTGTTTCACTCAAAGCACTTTCACGTTGCATAAGTTGTTATATTTTTGTTTTGTGCTATTTTTATAACTAGTTATTTATGTTTTATAATTTATATGTGCACACAGCTTTCTACACCTCTTTACACAGTTTACTGTGTAAAGTCTATTTTATTCGTTTTTCATGTTTATGAAAATGTGCTGTTTTTGAAAAAGAAAAAATAAATTCAATGTAAATACAGAGTTTCTGCTCTGAAAATGTTATGTATGATGTTCATAAATAAAAATATTAAGTTGTATCCGATTGATTGTTTTTTATTTTCATAACGAAGCCGTTTTAAAATGGGTTATGCGGTTCTGATGCGTCCCTGTCACAAAGACGGCTGCAGTGGGTGATGTCAGACCAGAAACAGGAACCAACAAGGAATAAACAGAGAGGTGGAGTTTGGTGAAGCTGAGCGATTGTTTTTTGCTCAGCATTTATTAATCGAACAGACATAAAATAAAAGGTTGTAAAGACAAACAAAACACAGGAGACGGCACTTTAGCCGAAATAAATATACAAACAAAATGGACTACACAGACAAACACGGCGAGATGGTATTTCTATAACTATTATTATTATTAATTCTCTCCTCTCCACACCCGTTCTCAACTCACCGAACACGAGTGAGTGAAAACAAGCTGCTTGTATGCAGCTGTACCGAGACTCGATTGCTAATCAATCATTCAATTGGAGTCTCGGTACAACTGCACGTGAATTAATAAAGTGCAATTCCCCGTGCTCACATAGTATTACTTTTTACTTGCATGTGAAGTGCTGTGCAATCCTCGTGCCTAAATACAAATATACATTTTAAACCACTTGTGTTACACAGACCCATTTATATCCCATCTACCAATGACTGTACACCAACATTAACACACAACACGCAACATATAACACCGAAATATACACAGGGGTGGGGCAAACTTGCCACAGCCCCTCATATGCTACTGTTCCTTCTCCCTCGCAATGGCTCTTACCGTAACCCTGGTTCCCTGAAAGAGAAGACGACCACCAACCAGCAAGGTCGCATCGGTCGCTCTCACAGGTTCGATGCAAAACGAGAAATGGCTTCTGTGGGATGACATGTATAATCCCTCGGTAGGCGGGACCAAGGACATCACCCTAGGAAGGGGCCTATCGGCAGTGCTCTGTAAATACTTACCAATAGGCAGGCATATCCCATAAGTATGTTTTAGTGGCAGTCTTTCAGGGAACCAGGGTTAAGGCAAGTAACCTAATGCCTTGCTCCTTTCAGGAATCCAGGTAAGTATCTCCTGGTTTTGGATCTATCTCTACAAGAGAAGCTGGAGCCCCTCTGGTCTGAACAGGAACAACAGGCAAGTTTAAGTTGATTTATTGCTACACAGTCCTTTACAGTAATTTACTTTTATTTACCTTGGCAGATGTTTTGTCACAGTAGTTAATTTACATTTATTTAGAAAGTGTTTTTTTATGTACTCTGATTGGACCAAATCAATATGTGTGAGAAATATTTGAAACGCTTAGTAAATCATTAATTTTTAACCCAGGCGGCCTTCCATAGTCATCCGGGTCAAAATCGTGTTATTTAGTACAAGTTTCAAATATTTAGTACCAATCAGTATTGTCAGATGACAATAAAAAGAAACCAATGAGTTGTTACGATCTGCAAGAATGACACCAGATGTTTAACTTTTTAAACTACGATTAGGTTCTATACAGTTATTAGACCTGCTTTGCAGAGAGTCATTGAATTCAGATTTGAGACAGTGTTGACTGTGGCACCATTCAGTTTATATTACCCAGACTTTTTGTTTGTTTGTTTTTATTTTCAATTTCAAATGTAAGGCGACTTTTACGTTGATCATTTATTACACATAGTATTCAGTTTTTTTGTGATCTGATTTGCCAAATTAGTAAGTGTAATAATTAGAATTACAACATGTACTAAATTCAAATTAGTATGTGTACTAAATATTTGAACCTTCTACTAAATAACGCGTTTTTGACCCGAATGGCCTCCCACATTGACGTCTTGGTAGGACACACAATCTACTTGCATACCTTGACAATTGATTAGACACAATCTCTCGGTAACAACCCATGATGGCAAATCACATCTAAAATCATTACTGGATCATTAAATAACCAGGCAGTAGTTAAATCTCAAGTTAAATACTGCCCAGTCTTTTTTTTTTTTTTTTTTTTTTTAATGGATGGAAATTACCGCCATCTTTTATGCATATGGATCATCATCTCAATACCTTTCCCAGGGATTACCGAAGCAAATAAGAACCACGTGCTAGTTTAGAATGTGCTGTACACTGTGATTCAACTGATTCCATGGCTGAGGTGTCAGAAAATCAGAAGTAACTCTAGACTTTGCAAAAAGAAAGAAACAAAGCCATGCTCTGAAGGAACTGTGTCCTTGGGGATACAAACACACATATCCTCCGTCGCCCTACGATACCATTTAAATACACAGATTTACAGTGGTTTTCAAAAGCTAACATTAAAGCAGTCAGTGTGTAAAAGTTTAAGACAGCCGGGTTGGTGTAATTCTGTCTGGTAGGAAGCAGGTTGATCTGATGCAATAAGAGAATATAAACTGGAAGGACATTTGCTTAACACAGAAAATCATGCGAATGTGTTTCACAATGATGCTGCTCACAGATCTCTTATTAGCCAGTGGGGAGAGAACGTGTGTTCCTGTCTTATAACAGTCTGCTTTGTTTGATTCCCCCACCATTACGAGGGCACACATTTTTAAATCTTTCTTTGAAAGAAGCCATATCAAAAAGCAATGCGGAGAAGAGCATGGAATTTTCAAGTTCAAGTATTCGAATAATCCATCATTTGCAAAACGTAATCTATGCAATTACAGATTGTAACACTGCATTAATCAGGGACAGTACCCACAAAAGTAAGGTGTGGAGGTTTTGCTTTACCCCAGTCAATTAACTACAAAACAACAGTATAGCAATTGAAAAATAATCTTGTATTTCAGGTAATTAGTACATCAAGTATCCCTGCTGTGTATCTCTACAGTAAACACAGTGTCCAGAGACACATTGTAATGTATAGCTGTTGAATCCCTGCTGTGTATCTCTACAGTAAACACAGTGTCCAGAGACACATTGTAATGTATAGCTGTTGAATCCCTGCTGTGTATCTCTACAGTAAACACAGTGTCCAGAGACACATTGTAATGTATAGCTGTTGAATCCCTGCTGTGTATCTCTACAGTAAACACAGTGTCCAGAGACACATTGTAATGTATAGCTGTTGAATCCCTGCTGTGTATCTCTGCAGTATCGTACAATATTCTTCTTGGCAAAATTGTTCAAGCTCTGTCAAGCTGGATGGGGATCGTTGGTGGATAGCCATCTTCACGTCTTGCCACAGATTCTCAATCGGATTCCAGATTCTGGGTGGTGCCGTATACCTTCCACTTCTTAATGATGGACTTGACTGTGCTCCAAGGGATATTCAGTGCCTTTGCAATCTTTTCATACCCCTCCCCTGATCTGTGTCTTTCCACAACTTTATCCCAGAGATGTTTTGAAAGCTCCTTGGTCTTCATGGTAGTATCTTTGCTTTGAATGCACTACCCAACTTTGGGACCTTACAGAGACAGGTGTATTTAACATGAAATCATGTGAACCACTTTTATTGCACACAGATGGACTCCACTGAACTTATTGTGTGGATTCTGAAGGCAATTGGTTGCACCTGAGCTTATTTAGAAGAGTCATAGCAAAGGGGGTGAATACTTATCTAATGAAGACTTTTCAGGTTTTTATTTTTAATTGATTTGTTTTTTCACCCCCCCATTTTCTCACACATTGAAAGTGTTGAGTAGGTTGTGTAAATGAAAGGAAAACAATTCATATTTAAATGTATCAAGATTTCATGTTGTAACACAACAAACTGAAAACATCGAAGGGGGGGTGAATATTTACTATGGGCACTGTATATATTACAGAACTAGCATGTGCTTGTATTCACTTATATTTGATTGCTTTCCCAAATATTTGTAGTTTTTTTTTGCTTCTCACTAATCGTTTCCTCAAAGCATATACTGTATTATATTACTAAGTATACTGATATGCTTATTTTTTCCTACATTTGAGTATTGGCCATGATTAGATTATATTCTTATTTGAATCAATTTGAGCAAGGTGCTGATTCACTTGTTTCAAATGGAAAGTGAAACAAGTCTGTTGCTTTCAATATTCAGTCAACATTGACAACACGCATCATAAACTCAGCAGTTTGTCCAATTGTCTGTACCAGGTAAAGGGGAGGCCGTGTCATTATTTCTCATTTCTAATAACACAAACATTGAAAATATTAAAAAAAAAAAAAACATTTACCAGAAAGCAGCAAAGCCAGAACTTTATTTTCTCAAGTTGTCCAATCATGTTTATGTCTGGATTCCTTTTTTCTGGCTGAAATAAAAGAGAGATGTCTTTGTAATTTATTTTTTTCAGGAGAAAGGTGAAGCTGAAAAGAATACAATAATTGAACGGTAACATTCACTGGCAAAAACACAAATATCTCTAGAAACTTTTCATTTTTGCGAAGCGTTCCTGTTCTGATTCAGTTTTAAATACAGCTCAGGCCAAAAGTTTTGCAACACCTAGAATCGTAGGATTGAAACATAATTAGATTTAAAACAACAATCTTAAAAATCGTAGATCGGATAAAAAGTTACTTGAGAAATTAAACTACACATTGAATAAGGAAAATTTCTACTGGCAAGCCTGTAATAGTAGCACACTATTTATGGTTAGATTTTCAAAATGTCCATATTTTACATTTGTGTCTGTATATTGAACGTATCAAAAACTACATAATTGGAATAAACCTAATTTATATGTAATTTTTATCATGTAATCAAAGAAACTACACAATGATATCGCAAAATTCTACTGGAAGCCATAATAGTAGCACAATATTTCATGTTAGATTTCAAAATGTCATATTTTAAAATTTGTGTCTGTATATGGAAAACTACAAAGTGGAATGTAATTCAATATGTTAACGTAACATTATTCAGCAGGTTTCATTTGACTTTATCAAACAAAATGTGTGTTAATTCTATAAGGGGATGCAAAAATAGTGGCTATAGCTGTATGGGAATGGTTTAACTTTCCTAAAGCATAACGACAATGCACATCCCCATATTAGCTTATAAAACAGCCAATAGTAAAATAGGTTTTCATATCTTACATGTGTAGATTCATATTCACTAACCAAAGTGTATTTTTTCTGAAAACATCCACATTGAAAACTATCATCATTAATTTAAATAAAGCTTAACAGTTTTATTTATACAGCTGGCAATGTCGAATTATGCTGAGAATAGAAAACACTATTTGCCAACTATTATTACCTTACAAGTTACAAAGTTACTTGTTGGATGGGACAAAACGCCCATGTTAATAATACATACAATTCCCAAAGGAATTTAATACTGGTATATTTTTTAACTACTGCCACCTGTGCGTATACAAGGCAGTAGTGATTGAAAAAAACCTCATCTTGCCGCATCCTACCCTGTTATTTCCATCATGTACCTTTGTCACAAAGACAGCTGCAGTGGGTGACGTCAGACCAGAACCAGGACAGAACAAATAGAGAGACGTGGAGTTTTGGTGAAGCTGAGCGTTTGCTTGCGCTCAGCATTTAATGACTGAACAAACAGAAAATAAAAGGTTGCAAGACAAACAAAACACAGGACACGGCACTTTAGCCAAAATAAATATACAAACAATACGGACTATACAGACAAACACGGTGAGCTGATATTATGATTTACTTTACGTTTTACTTTCTCCTCTCCACACCCGTTCTCCACTCACTGAACACACAACCCCGAGTGAGCGAAAACAAGCTGCTTTTATGCAGCTGTACCGAGACTCGATTGCTAATCAATCATTCAATTGGAGTCTCGCTACAACTGCACGTGAATTAATAAAAGTGCAATTCCCCGTGCTCACATATTATTACATTTTACCTGCACGTGAAGTGCTGTGCAATCCTCATGCCTAAATACAAATATACATTTTAAACACTTGTGTGCATAACCCATATTATATCCCATGTACCAATGACTATACACCAACATTAACACAACACTCAACATACAACACTGAAATACACACAGGGAGGGGCAACATTGCCACAACCATTTTTTTAACTACTTACTATTTTGAAATCACATAATAAACAATACATTCAGTGGTATTACAGTTGCAGCCAAACTGGGTGAAAGCTGGCATGGAATTTAGTCTTTAAATTACAAATATTTGTTTTTGTCAATAACGATCTGAAAATATGTAACCCTAAAGACAAGACGTGACAAAGAAGAGCACAGTGTCAAGCATCCAGTAAACGCCACTGCTGGCAAAGCAACACTGATAAGGGGACCAGTGTGTCTTTCCTTGCAATGCACAGCAATTCTGGGTTATCTTAAAATAAGTTATAAGAACTCTGGAAGCCACGCTCACTAGTATTGCTTTTCTGGCCAACTGTCGGAATGGGTCCATGTTTATAATGCTCTCGAATGAGGCGATCTTTTGACACTGGATCACATTTAAAAAAAATTGTAAACATACGCATTTAACCTCATCCATGCTGTACTTTTTGTAAAGATTTTTTTAAACTGTGTGGAGTCTGCGGTGAACGTATATTCCATGTATATCCAGCCAATCAGATTAGCAGTTACGTAATAAGCAAGCGGGTGGAACTATTTTTAAGGAACTGTATTTTACAGGGTACGGTTTCCCTGGCTGAGACAGGGATATCCAGCCAATAGGATCACTGCTATCCCAACCCCCTTACCCCAGAAAATCTCACTGGCCCCTGGCAAAAGTAAAAAAATACATAAGTAATAAAAAAAAAAAAATTAAATTGCATGACTCATCCTGATGTGGCGACTGGGGCAATATAAAAAGCACACATTCGACTGCACGGTGAACTGCTTCTCCCCTTTATAAATAGCACACATTCGACTGCACGGTGAACTGCTTCTCCCCTTTATAAATAGCACACATTCGACTGCACGGTGAACTGCTTCTCCCCTTTATAAATAGCACACATTCGACTGCACGGTGAACTGCTTCTCCCCTTTATAAATAGCACACATTCGACTGCACGGTGAACTGCTTCTCCCCTTTATAAATAGCACACATTCGACTGCACGGTGAACTGCTTCTCCCCTTTATAAATAGCACACATTCGACTGCACGGTGAACTGCTTCTCTCTGTTACAAATAGCACACAGACTGTGCTGTGAACTGCTTCTCTCCTTTGTAAATAGCACATAGACTGTACTGTGAACTGCTTCTCTCCTTTCTTTATAAATAGCACACAGACTACATTATATATTAACAGTAGAAGAATATTCAAAGAAGTTAAATGTGTAAGAGATACAAATGGCAGAATCATAGACGAAAAGAAAAAATAGCAAATATATTAAATGATTACTTTTCACAAGTTTTTGCCTCACATGTCGACCCGTTCCTATCCAGTTTTAAATAACTTTAGCATAACAGAGAGTGTTAAAGGAACTAGGAGCTCTTAAAATTAACAAACCCCCTGGGCTGGATGAGATCCTCCCAGTAGTACTCAAAGAAATGAAAGATGTTATTTACAAACCTGCTTGTTCCAATGCCAATTGAGGACGCATAAACATTTCTAAATGTCATCTTCGAGCTCAAGGAGCAGAGAAGCAATGAGGAGGGGCTCATGTTATTTTTATACGAAGGGCTGATGGTGAAGCGAAGTCTCCTGTGATGACATTATATAAACCCTGATGTGTTGGTTGTTCCAACACGCTAATGAAACTACTATTCTGAAACACATCACCCCCTTTTCGGAAAATATATGTGTTAGCATGATTCCACAGTGTAATTATCCAAAGCTATTTTAAAAACTGTTTAAAAAATAACAACTTGTTAAAACAGTTTCATATACTGAAATAGTTCAGTTAACCAAGTACAGCATAATAGCACAATGTAAGCACACACAATTTACAATATAAACTACTTAAACAGTTTCCACACAAAGTATGTGGGGAAAAGCACACAAATGAGATAAAAATGCTTCTGGGCAGTTATCATGCCATTGTGTTGAGGGAATGCCAGTCTTACCTTATAAAGGGTATTTCTGCTGGTGTTTTCTGGTGCATTTCAGGCTCAAAGGCACAATCCAATTGCTATCCCACTAGTCATGTTACAAGAAGTGGGGCTCCACTGTGACATTTCCCAACACTGGAGGAAAAAAAAAACCAAAGTGCCTGTGAAAGATCCTCTCAGTAAAAGAGGAGGTGAAATCTGACTTGGGTCCAATCTGTTCCGGTCATTGTCATGCAAATTGGGCCATTTTTCAAACTAGCCTCCAGCACAAATGCTTTTCAACACAAAGGTCATCAGGGGCTGGACTCGCACAGCCAGGCAGGAGCTGGGATCTTTCAAACCTCTCGGCTACAAAGTGCTCTGTTTTTCATGACACTTTCAGTATAGTGTAGAGGAAGGCATATTAGTTATAGTTAGACACAGTTACATATTACTTCAGACTTATTATCCAGGGCAAAATCTGTGAAATATTACCTTGCTATAATGAGGGATGAATAAAACACATTTTTAGCAAGGTGAAATCTGGCATGTTGAGCCCTTTCATTATTAGGATGTTAAAATGGGACATTGTAAAGAGACACTGACGGTGTTACATGTACAAGCCACAACCGTGTTCCTCACTATGTTTTTGCCGTACTTTTCAGGAAATGCGTTGCTATGCTGTTCTGATTTAGGAAAAATTAAAAGCAGATTACTCAATTCATAGTCATTTAGGGGAGGGGGTATTTAAATATCTGTGTCTGCCTACTAATTAGGAAAAGAGCACCTCTGAATATCCTGAGGAGAGCTTCATGCGTTGCCATGAGGATTTAAAAACATTAACAAGAGAGAAGAATTAACTTCTAGTCGCGCACATTCCGAATTACACATTACTTGTTTGTGTCTCGTTACCTTGTGCACCCACTCACACACATAATGAAATGTGGATGTCTTGTAATATTACAAACATTCAAACAAATGTTTTTATCTAAAGCGATACGGTACATTTATGTTGTTTGTTAACTATATTCATTACTTATTGCACAATATGTCAACTGATGCCGACAATTCATTGCAGTTCTGTGGGGTGGAAGAAGAGGTGGCGTTCTATTGTTCCTGGGTCTTAAAAGAATTATAGAAAGAAAATGCGACTACTACTACGACGAATAATAATATTCAGAAGTGCTCTTTTTCCTAATTAGTAGGCAGACGCAAATATTTAAATATCCCTTCCCCTAAATTACTATGAATTGAGTAATCTGCTTTTTTTTTTTTTTTTTTTTTTTCCTAAATCAGAACAGCATGTGCTTAACACCATGCATTTATACAAACATTAATAATCGGTTATACGAGAGGGTTACATTTGCAATGTCTTTTGCCTTTTTCCTTGTCCAATTGTGTGTGCGTGGTTTGGCTTTGCTGAGGAATAATGTGAGATTGCGTCAGTTGCATGGGATCTTGACTGCTGAAATCTCGTGAGCCACAGGCACGATTCCTGCTCCGGTTTACATGGGTTTTTACAGCTAATTTTTATCGTGATAAATTGACTGACCCTGCCCTTAAAGTCGCGCTGCCAAAAGGACGTTCTTTTGCTGTTTCATAATGTATTCGCGTGACAACGTCACACAGTCATGAGTGTAGAGTCGATTTTCACGTGCAGGTAAACCCAGCCACTGTTCATGTATTGTGAGGATGAGACTAGGTTCTGGTGTTACACTTAATCTTTTCTTGGTTCTGGTGTAACATAGCAATTCAAGCACAGCAGTGTCTGCAGCAGTCTGTTACAGACCCTGTACACCGAACAATGGTATGAAATGTCAGCTAAAATGACTATGTAAATACCCGTAGCTAGAAGGTGCATGTTCACAATTATATGACAATGTACACACAACACAATAGGTATGAAGTCTGATAAATGGTTAGTTTATGGGTTAAAAACAAGTGGAATGGACTCAATTAATTTTGGATACACTATTTTGCATGCTCATTATATTTGTGATAACGTGATATTTGAAATGGTTTGTTTTAAAATGCACACTGCTGAAGTGGCCTTGCAGAAGGAAAGCACTGTAGAGCTTTCAGTATTGCCCCAGTCAAACACAATATGCATGCTAGTACGACCAGCACATTCAATTAATTAAAAATACCCACAGACCTTTCACCTAGCAAAACTCACTCTTTCATAGGGATTACAAAGCAAAACCATTGTTTCGGTGAAGGCTGTAAATGAAGAAGTACTTTTTCATTCAGACTATTTTTTTAAGATCTTTCTTTGGCATGCAACATTCAACCCTTTATAGAAATCACAAGGGATAAATAAAGACTTAATGTGAAACTGAGAACTAGCCATTAGCATTCCCCAGTGATAATCTTACCACTTCAAACAAGGGTTACTTTAAATAGTATTTCCACAGTGTCAGTCCCACCGGTTATGATGTTAAAACCATTCTTATTGCAATTACTCAATACAGTGTTTTTTTTTTTTTTTTTAATTAATATTATTTTTGTATTAATCTGTGTTAAAGTGCTTTCACCTGAGTTCTGGAGCTGCTCTTCAACTCTAGTTGCCTTCCATAGATATATGTAATCTAGAAAACATAACCCTGCAGTAAGTGGCAGAAAGCGAGTGTCGTTGGATCAAACAGTACTTGTATGAAGCCACTTTGACTGAACTAATAGAAGCTACATTAGTAGCTGTGGCAAGCAACTCAAACTCAAGAGCAGCCACTGAACTCGGGTGCAAGAACCTTAACACAGACTAACACTATCACAACATGATCAGCTGTAACACACACTGTATCAAACCTTAACACAGACTATCACAACATGATCAGCTGTAACACACACTGTATCAAACCTTAACACAGACTAACACTATCACAACATGATCAGCTGTAACACACACTGTATCAAACCTTAACACAGACTAACACTATCACAACATGATCAGCTGTAACACACACTGTATCAAACCTTAACACAGACTAACACTATCACAACATGATCAGCTGTAACACACACTGTATCAAACCTTAACACAGACTAACACTATCACAACATGATCAGCTGTAACACACACTGTATCAAACCTTAACACAGACTAACACTATCACAACATGATCAGCTGTAACACACACTGTATCAAACCTTAACACAGACTAACACTATCACAACATGATCAGCTGTAACACACACTGTATCTAAGATTAACACAGACTAACACTATCACAACATGAGACATGAGCAGATTTGAATAGTCACAATATCATATGATGTTCAGAAAGAAAAAGAAAACATGACAAAAACACACAGTCCTGCAAGCAAGCAGGCAATCGGTTAGATTGAGCAATGGAGTCTAAGGGAAGAGACAGCGTATTCAGAGTGATTGCAATTCAGCACCATTGGCTTTGCTTCCATGTAGTGTGGAAACTCCAGATGCTCTGTCCATTGTCGTGAGCATGTGACGTAGCAGCACATGACACACATTCCCCACGCTATCGCAATGCACCGCCAAAACATGCCACTAGCAGTACAGCTGAAATGAGTGGGGAAATCGCCTTCTCACGCTACAAAGCCGTGCAAAGTGACTAAAAACTGTTTGCGTTTGTGTGACAAGTTCAAAAGCTGTAAGAATTCAGCAGTGAAAATCCTGTTTGTGATTGTAACAAAGTGCCCGCCCCTGTGTATATTATCTGTTATGTGTTGCGTGTGGTGTGTTTAAATGTTGGTGTATAGACATTGGTACACAGGATATAAACAGGTCTGTGTAACACGAGTGTTTAAAAATGTATATGTGTATTTAGGCACGAGGATTGCACAGCACTTCACGTGCAAGTAAAATGTAGTAATATGTGAGCACGGGGAATTGCACTTTATTAATTCACGTGCTGGGATTCAAGTGAATAATTAATTGGTAATTGAATCCCAGCACAATAGTATATATAGATGCACGTTGGCACATACTGGGGGTTGGGTGTTCGGTGAGCGGAGAACGGGATTGGAGACGGAGGAAATTAGTAGTAGTAGTCTGTTTTTGTTTGTCTATTTATTTTGGCGTAGAGTGCCGTGTCCTGTGTTTTTCGTGTTTGTTAAACCTTTTATTTTGTAATAAACCGGCGCCAACAGGCGTCTTCATCATTTCATTTCATCCGTCCTGTGTTTTGTATATTTCATTACCTTTCCTGGTTCTGACGCCGCCCACTTCGGCCGTCTCTGTGACACGTGGTGTCCTGCGTGGGATAACAGCGCCTCCAAGCGTCAGACCAGGAGAGGTGTTTTTCAAAAAAAAAAAAAAAAAAAAAACCACAGCAACAACAAAAAAAAAAATAAAACATGGAAGGCTGGGACTGGAGAGATGGCTGCCAGGACCTGGAGGAGTTCCTCGGTGGTCTGGAGGACCAGGGCTGGTGCCTTGCCTGTGGGGAGTTTGGGCACCCGGTGGTGCGCTGCCCCTACCAGGAAGGAGAGGAGGAACTGCCGCAGGAGAGGAAGGTGAGGAGGTGGCAGAGAAGGGGAAAGGGGAAGAGGAAGGCAGAGGTCCCACCGCTGTCTCCACAGCCGCACCAGTCTCCTGCAAGGGAGGAAGAGCCGCACCAGTCCCCTGCAAGTGAGGGAGAGCCGCACCAGTCCCCTGTATCAAGGGGAGACTACACACCGCTCCCACCTCCACCACCAGGAGACTACACGCCGCTCCTACCTCCACCGGCAGGCGCAGAGCAGCAGGAGCTGCCTCTGCCTCCGCCACCTCCACCGGCAGGCGCAGAGCAGCAGGAGCTGCCTCTGCCTCCGCCACCTCCACCGGCAGGGGGAGAGCAGCAGGAGCTGCCTCTGCCTCCGCCACCTCCACCGGCAGGGGGAGAGCAGCAGGAGCTGCCTCTGCCTCCGCCACCTCCACCGGCAGGGGGAGAGCAGCAGGAGCTGCCTCTGCCTCCGCCACCTCCACCGGCAGGGGGAGAGCAGCAGGAGCTGCCTCTGCCTCCGCCACCTCCACCGGCCAGCAGCCTCCGCCACCTCCAGCAGAGGGTGAATGCCTGCTGGGTCCCTGTCCACCAGCAGAGGGTGAATGCCTGCTGGGTCCCTGTCCACCAGCAGAGGGTGAATGCCTGCTGGTATCACTTCCCCCACCAGCAGAGGGTGAATGCCTGCTGGTATCACTTCCCCCACCAGCAGAGGGTGAATGCCTGCTGGGTCCCTGTCCACCAGCAGAGGGTGAATGCCTGCTGGGTCCCTGTCCACCAGCAGAGGGTGAATGCCTGCTGGTATCACTTCCCCCACCAGCAGAGGGTGAATGCCTGCTGGTATCACTTCCCCCACCAGCAGAGGGTGAATGCCTGCTGGTATCACTTCCCCCACCATCACGAGGAGAGGAGCTGGAGCTTCCTCTGCCTCCACCTCCATCAGGGGGAGAGGAGCAGGAGCTGCCTCTCCCTGCACCACAAGGGCCAGGACTAGATGCTGGCGGTCCTCAGCAGCCCTTGCATAGGCTGCTGAGGGAAGCACGGGGAAGAACCTCCCGGCTGCAGTGGCCGAAAAGAGGGCCAACACCCGCACCCCAGCTTGTCCTGACTGCCAGCCTCGCTTCGCCCAAGGATGCCAGCCTCGCTTCGCCCAAGGATGCCAGCCTCGCTTCGCCCAAGGATGCCAGCCTCGCTTCGCCCAAGGATGCCAGCCTCGCTTCGCCCAAGGATGCCAGCCTCGCTTCGCCCAAGGATGCCAGCCTCGCTTCGCCCAAGGATGCCAGCCTCGCTTCGCCCAAGGATGCCAGCCTCGCATCGCCTGGGGATGCCCGCCGCTCTGCATCGCCTGGGGTTGCCCGCCGCTCTGCATCGCCTGGGGTTGCCCGCCGCTCTGCATCGCCTGGGGTTGCCCGCCGCTCTGCATCGCCTGGGGTTGCCCGCCGCTCTGCATCGCCTGGGGTTGCCCGCCGCTCTGCATCGCCTGGGGTTGCCCGCCGCTCTGCATCGCCTGGGGTTGCCCGCCGCTCCGCATCACAGCCGGAAGTACTGTGGCCGGAACCCCACGAAGGGGAGCTGCCGGCCACGAAGAAGGGGGAGGAGGTCTGGAGACCGCCAACCCCAGCAGCAGTTTCGCTGCCGGAGAAGGGGGAGGAGGTCTGGAGACCGCCAACCCCAGCAGCAGTTTCGCTGCCGGAGAAGGGGGAGGAGGTCTGGAGACCGCCAACCCCAGCAGCAGTTTCGCTGCCGGAGGAGGGGGAGGAGGTCTGGAGACCGCCAACCCCAGCAGCAGTTTCGCTGCCGGAGGAGGGGGAGGAGGTCTGGAGACCGCCAACCCCAGCAGCAGTTTCGCTGCCGGAGAAGGGGGAGGAGGTCTGGAGACCGCCAACCCCAGCAGCAGTTTCTCCGCCGGAGATCGTGGGGGAGGTCCGGAGACCTGCTCCCTCTGCAGTTTCTTCCCTGCAGGAAGAACGGTGGTTGAAGCCCCACCAAGGGGAGCTGCCGGCGCCGAAGGAGGGGGAAGGTCAGGAGACCACACCCCAAGCAGCCTTTCCGCTGCTAGGACTACCCTGGCAGGAGAATGCTACCCTGCTGACAGCATTACGACCTGTGGGCCCCTGGAAGCCTCTGGTCCTGGCCAAGGACTTTGGGCGGGACTTTTGGGCTTTTAAGGGGGGAGGTGGCCATTGAGGCCATGTGTGCTTTGCACAGGAGGGGGTATATGTAACAAAGTGCCCGCCCCTGTGTATATTATCTGTTATGTGTTGCGTGTGGTGTGTTTAAATGTTGGTGTATAGACATTGGTACACAGGATATAAACAGGTCTGTGTAACACGAGTGTTTAAAAATGTATATGTGTATTTAGGCACGAGGATTGCACAGCACTTCACGTGCAAGTAAAATGTAGTAATATGTGAGCACGGGGAATTGCACTTTATTAATTCACGTGCTGGGATTCAAGTGAATAATTAATTGGTAATTGAATCCCAGCACAATAGTATATATAGATGCACGTTGGCACATACTGGTGGTTGGGTGTTCGGTGAGCGGAGAACGGGATTGGAGACGGAGGAAATTAGTAGTAGTAGTCTGTTTTTGTTTGTCTATTTATTTTGGCGTAGAGTGCCGTGTCCTGTGTTTTTCGTGTTTGTTAAACCTTTTATTTTGTAATAAACCGGCGCCAACAGGCGTCTTCATCATTTCATTTCATCCGTCCTGTGTTTTGTGTATTGCCTTTCCTGGTTCTGACGCCGCCCACTTCGGCCGTCTCTGTGACAGTGATCCACATGCAGCTTTCTGCTAGAGCAGAACTAAAGGCTGTACTAAGCAATTCTTTATTATCTCAGCCCTGACCAAATAGAAAAAAACATAAACAATGAAATAAGCATAGAGTGAGAGGGATTTCATTCAGCAGGGTTTTTTTACGTGACACTATTTATTCAGCGTTTGAAACGATTGTCATTTGCAAAACTCCTAAAACGAGTTCAAGTTTAGAGCCATCAGCTTGGCCCTTTAAGGGCACGAGGCGGGCCTTACCAGACAGTAAAGCCATCCTCCTCTTCGGGTTCTAGTGCTTCCATAACAAAGTTCAAAAGGTGCATCTAGCAATATTTAAAAGGGGATAGAAAGGTGGAAAATCAGGTTAGGTTTAGTAAAGTGAATATTGTCATGAAATGTAACAGTTGTTATACAACATCTAGCAGCAAATAAGTTTCATATTCAATGCTACAGCAGGAATATTGTTCTGTAGTCATTTTGGAATAATCTTCATTCAAATCCACTGACATACTGAGGGGTGAATTGCACTGTTTCAAAGAACACTGCGTTGCTACTCAGATGCAGAACTTGAGCCAAGGAAATGAATGCTGTGAATTGAGCTGGCAAATATAATGAACATGCGAAAGTTGGATGGTCCCATTAGGACTGCTGATTTGAACTGGTTCCCATGCCCACCTGGGTGGTGGCGCAGCGTGAGTCCAGGGCTGTTGCGGGTAAGCAGTTGAACAATCGTATTGTCAGCCAGGATAGTTCTGTTTGATTGATTTTTGTTGTTATTGGGGTCTTCTGTCTTCATGGTCACACATTAACAGCAACATGAGACAAAATAACTGGTGAAAACTACTGGACAGTATTGTATTACAGCTTCAACAAAAACAACGCTAGTCTCTTAAAAATGGACAAAGTCAGCAACATGTCTAGACAAAAAAAAAAAAAAGAAAAAAAGCTGGTTTTGGGTTTATTGGGTTTCTGTTTGACACATTCAGCACAACTTAAGCAGATTACACTGCCTATGGTCAGCTAGGTCTTACCACTAGAGCGGTCCACAATTATGAATCCCAGTAAATGTTTTACAGCCTGGAACCCACATTGTATACAACAGTTTACAGGGAAACATGCTGAGTGATAGGAGTCATTAACAATAAGCAGTTAAAATGTGATAAACCAATGAAGGAATTATTTGATAAATTGAAGATAAAAACACAATTAAACCAAAGCAGTCATTCATAAGAACTGCCACTTCGGTAATTCCAAAGTAAATTATAAATGACGCTATTCTTGCCGTTATACCCTTACAATAATTTGTCAGGGGGCTTATTTCAATGCGAGACATTTTATAAGAACAAGAGTTACTAACATTTCCCATTTTAGACCTCACACCATTTTTAGCAGTGGAAACATTTGTCAAGTTTATTTCAGTATTTCTAAATTCAGAACTACTGGGTGTTTATCATGGATAATATTTTTTGTGAAAAGAAACACCGGGAACTAAAAATTGAAACGTTTTATTTTATATAAATATTTAAAACACAAAACATACCATACAGAGAATGTGATGCGAGTAGTTTTAAAAAACAAACTCTGTTCAATATTTACATTCGAAACATTACAACAATATATTTTAGTTATCAAATACAGTACAAACTCACTTTAGCCATTTCAGTATAAAGGTCGCCTCCCAATGAAGGCCTAGCAGTCCCAATGTGCTGGTACTGACCACAGTGCAAAGTCACTTCCTCTGTTCGGTATCAAGGAGGCTACCACCTGCAGATCGTGCACCGTGATGCAATTCGCTTACAAAAAACAAATTCACAACTAAAACAGCAAATTACAGCAGTTAACTTGAAAGAAGCTTGAATAAATATCAGATCTTGCAAACAACCTGTGAACTGACATGGTAAACAAAATGCAACAAGGTGTAATGTCTTGGGTATAGGTGCAACAACAAAACAAAAACTTTATTTCAGGTCTGTTTTAAAATTAGATTTGCCATACAATTTTACTGATCAGTATCTGTTATTTAATTAGAACTGTCATAATACATGTTGCTTATTATTTTGAGTGTAAAAAAGGTGTACCAGCGATTACACGGAAGTAGGTGCCAGTGCACCAGGACTGTCCAAATAAATGTCTTGCAATTCCAGAGGTGTCCTTTGCATGGATGTTAATGGGTTCAAATACAAGGACTGACTGTCTACGGTACAGGGTACAGCAAAGACTTTAGCAATAAATACTGAGTAGTTTCATCTTGAAGTGCTTGTGTAACATGTTTTACATCTACTGTGCCAACTTTTTTGTGCAGGGTTCAGAAACAATAAAATACTGAAAGTATTCAGAGTGTGCAATTGACACACTCAGGGGATAGTCCTCCTGCTCTCTGGGGTCTTTCCCTCCTTGGTTAACGTCTGATAATTCAGTTTAGCCACAGCGAGGTGAACTGGGTCCCCACTCCTCCCCCACAGCTGCATGCAGGGTTTAACTGTGTGCATCTGTGAGCAGCTCCCAGGGTCAACAGCCCTCTGCCTGTCCCTGTCCAGCAGCTTGAGTAACACTTCTGCAGAAGAATGCAGCTCCCTCACAGCGGCATTAGCCTCCCTGTTTATTACTGCGTTCTGGTCCTGGGATTCAGCACACATGGCTGTCCAGAGATGAAGGGTCTTGGAGAGGGTTTCGGCTGCTTTAGGAACTGACTCAATGCATTGCTTCAGCATTTGGGAGCTGGGGTTATTTCATGTGTGTTACGGGACATGTCATGAACTCATGCTTGTGACTTGTGAATTTCATTTGAAGATCAGTAGGGAATCATGTGTTGGTTACATTGGAGTTACAGACACTTATTTTTAAAGTGTTACCCCAAAAAAACGGGAAGAGAAATAGCCACATGTGCCTCTTTTTCAAGCAATTGTAAACAGCGACAACTAATTAGAACAAAGTACACCAAAGGGTGCAATAAAAAGCATGTCAGTGCATCTCAGGCTTCTGGTGACATGGGTACTCCTTTAAGATTATTCCTTACATTATTATTGAGGTTTTATTTTTTGAACTTCCTGTGTTGTCATGTGTAATGAAAAAAAGTTTGTTTATACACCATGCTTGGGGGGAGGCATGGTGGTGGTGAGTAATGATTACTTGTACTGATTGTGAGAGTAAATTCATCAGACATGGAGCCAGCATATAAGCTTTGTGAGCTAGTTTTTCCACTAGTTCAAATCTGTATTTCAAATTAGGTATTGTTGCTGTGGACTATTGACAGTGTTTATTCATTTTTAGAAAAGGGAAATTCAGGAAAGAACAAAAACGCAGCACTCCGATTGGCTGAAACACTTTAGGGCGTGGTGATGTCGAGTCGTTGTCGGCACGAGAAGGGATGTTGGTGTGGTTCAGTTGTGCGTACCGTGTGAAAGATTTGAGGGCGTGTCTGCCCCACAACATTCTACTCTGAATTACTTGTGTTAGAGGATTCTTACCAAGTTCCCTCCCAATTAGACAAGAAGTTATATGAATTTATGTAAAAATGTAGGTGTGACAAACTTACTGTGCATACAGTATTCACAACACAATTTTCAAAACCAAATTAAATTGAGAAGAAAATAAAAAATCAAATCGGGAATTGGTTGTGTATCAAATGTAATAAATAATTGACCACATATTTACTGATTGTGCAGGAAGACTACGTAATTAGAAACATGAAAGAAAAGATTACTTTGTATATATATTCTAAGCAAAAAAATAGATAAATAAATCACAGAATTTGGATATAGTCCTATTTACAAAGCTTTAACTCAAGTTATTGTTTCCCAGGTTAAATGCGTCAGGAGGACTTTTGCAGTTTGGGTTCTGTGCTAATGATGTCTCACAATAAGACACCGGCTCGCATGATTTGATGACTTATTATCAATCACAAAATCGAAGATTGTACTCAGAAACCAATATAAAAAAAGGTGTTCTTTTTTGTAATTAACATTTGAATTGTGCAGTATGTTGACAGGATATACTAAAATGAACAAATCCCTAACAGTGATTGGTGTCTCATATGTGATTTATAATAATACTTTAGGTAAGGTTCACAAAACCATTCTAGTGAGCGTGGCAGGATATCAAACAATCTTACATAAATCTTTAAAATAACACAATATGGGATTTCCAAAAGGGGATTTGGCAGAACAGACAACAATACCTTGCAGGCAGCAGTAGGTTTCGAAACATGTCCGAAAGCCACGGTACTTTTCCATGCTCAACCTCAGCCCAGCTGAAATACCAAGTTAATAATCCACAGCACAGCCTTCGAGAAACGCACCTCTTTCCACTCAAAGGGGAGTTTATTCTGACGCAGCGGAAGGGCTTTTTGTCAAGGTGTGACGCACTGCCCTCACATCTCAAAGAAACAATGGCACCAGACACACATCTCTTTAACCCTTTAGATGCGTTTCTCATTAACACTGGAATACATGTACCTTCTTACTTGTTCACCTTCACTTTGATTTTCTCAATGTTTGGATCAATATGGTGCGAAGTTATTCTGAAGTTATTAAATCATTGTCAGAAATTATTTGACAGAAGTGCACATTTAGGCTATATACTGTGATAGTATGACATTACTGGAAAATACATATGCAAGAAATGTGTGACTGTGTATGTAACTAATGCATATCTATCTATGTATAGTAAAATCAATCTGTTTGTATTTAGATAACTGATATGTCTAGATAAGTTACTGTATATCAAGCTTGGAAATGTTTAATTCTTAAGGGATCTGTCTACTTTATCTGTGCATTTATTGGATTATGACTAGAAAATGTATATAATTGAAACTATATATAAAAAAAAAAAAGATAAAATTTGCTCCTGAAATAAAACATTAGGTATTTTTATTATTCATTATTTTATTACCATAGTTATTTATTTGTTTTATTTTTTGTATGGATTACTGCTAAACAAGATTGTGGTCTAGGTAACATGAGTCTATGCTGGAAGAGATGCAAGCGCAGTGAACCATTCGCATCTCAATATAATACCACTGAAATGTTGTTTTATGATTCATTTCTATATCTCTATAGATCTTCCCTATCAATGTTTAGCAGGAAACTACTCTGGGAAGTGCTTTGTAATCTAAATATCATTTAAGTCCCAGCACTGGGGCCCTGAATAAAGAGCCAACAAGCCTGTGTGCATTCATGGTTATAGAGCTTTTCTCTCTGACAGGGCACAGAATCTTAAGTCAATGCATCACACAACACTGCCTGTTACATATGGACACTCTGCATTCTTTCATTTCAAAAGGTCCAACTCCTAACAAGAGTTATTCATTTCTTACATTACAAGTGCCTTGAGGTCAGCAGCCGTTCTTACCCAAAATGCTTTAGCCCTGTCCATTAACCGTGTCAGAGAGGAAGTAAAGGATCATGTCCTTTCTTGGCATCTTCTTTCATCTGGAAAAAAGGTAGGTTAAAAGGAAGGTTTCATTTTCATAGGAGGACAAAGATAATCTCTGTTACAAGAAGCGTCAAAGGATAAATGTCGATCGGATTATCTTACCTGCATTCTGCTCAACTTCACTTTTTACCTTCCCTCTTGTTTTTAGTTTGTTTGACTGCATGAATAAGAGCTGCTTGCCCTTTCTTCCAGATCCTACTTGAAAATAACTTTCAATATGTGCATGAATCCAAAACCAGGAGCGACTATGGCAGGGATATTAAACCAGACGGAGAATTAGTTTGAATTCTTTATTAACCTTTTTATTATCAGCTTTGAGTTCAGAACAGAAAAGAAAATCACATTAAACATATGTAAGTATGGGAAGGATAGGTATTAAATAAGGTTAAGGATTAAATCATAAATATATAATTACATTCAATAAATCATAAGAAGATGATGATACAACAATACTCCTTGACTCATGAGGAAAAAAAGAGTAAATAAAATAAGTAAATAAGAATTAAAAATAAATAAATAAATAAAGGGGAACATACACACAAGGGACATGTTGACCCATGGCCAAGTTTGGAGATGTAGTTCTCAAAGTATTCCATGAAGGGCAACCACACCTTGTGAAACTTGTCTTTGGAACCTCTTAATGTAAACTTAATGTTCTCCAATTTCAGATGTTGCCTAACCCTCCCTGATCCACTGTGTCCGAGAGGGTGGGGCAGCTTGCTTCCAATTCAATAGTATCAGGTGCCTCGCCTGTAGGGAAGAAAAAGCTACGGCATCAGGTTGGGTTTTTTTAGGGCTGTGTCTTCTGGTAGAACTCCAAATACTGCAATAAGTGGGTCGGGATCAATACTGAAATGGAAAATTAGGAAGAACGTTTCAAAAACAGCAGTCCGAAATGTAACCAAATCTAGGACAGGGCCAGAACATGTGGATTAAAGAGGCAGGAGTCTTTTTGCATCTCTTACAGGTTGGGTCAGTATCGGGATATATTTTAGCTAGCTTTTCTTTAGTCAGAGGAGTACGATGTAGAATTTTAAATTGGACAAGCCTGTGTCTAACTCAAGGGGAAGAAGAATGCACACGAGCTAGAACAGATTCACTGAAAAAGTGATGCTCAGATCCTGCCCCCAGAGTGTCACTGTTGCTAATGACTGAGGACTTGAGTCAGAATATTGTAGATTTTAGATCTCAGACCCCTACCACTGGGGTTCAACTCCAGCAAACTGTCAATAATGGAAAGGATGGAAATTGACTAAATCATTTTTTGGTAAAGCCTAATTTGTAAATAGTGAAAAAAAATGTGAGCTGTTCAAATGAGGCACATTATCGAAATAAGTCTCTAACTGCTTTGGCCCCGTTTGAATGCCAAATATGAAAAGCTGAATCTATTTGAGAGGGTATGAATACGTGATTTAGAGTGGTTGGAGTAAATATGGAGACTCTCTGTAGGCCAATGTGTCGTCTAAATTGAGACCAGATTTTAAGAGTGTGCTGGACTGTGGGACTGGAGCTTGATTGACTTGCACATACTGGGATGGAAGAGCAAGACAAAGCAGACTGACAGGAGGAGGCTAACAGATCTACCCAAATACGTGATTTTATGAATATCGGCTGACCAATAGTAAAATAGAAATTTGGTAAAGCCATATCACCCAAATGTTTAGGTCTTTGAAGAAACACTTTGAATACGAGGAACTTTATTTCCCCATAAAAATGAAGAGATCATTTTGTCAAGCGAGTTGAAGAAACTTTTGGTAATGAAAATTGGGATATTCTGGAAGAGATACAGAAATCTGGGAAGCACGCTCATTTTAATCAGGCTGACAGGTGCAAGTGACAGGGTAGAGCAGACCAGCGGGCAAGATCGTGTCGACTGCGTTCAAGCAGTGGTGTGAAATTAGCCTTAAAGAGGGAGGAGAACGCAGGTGTGACTGATACTGAACCCCAGGTCCAATCAAAATAGTAAATAATACATAAAGATAATATACAGCTGCTGACAGACATTCACACACCCCAGTGCAAGTTAATTTCCATACAAGAGTGTGAAAACCCCAGACAACCACATCTGCACATAACAGCGGCACACAGCACACAAATAATTGTATGAAACTGAACAGTATTGACAGAAAACAATAAATAAGAAACTCAGTGAATCTCATATCAGACACTATCGAACTATGTGCCATGTAAAGAAAGTCCCACACAAATCAGAGATGAACGTACCACGTAGGTACACATGACCACAGTGACAAAAATAGTACCTTCTCTTTTTTTTAGGATCGCCACAGCCGTTGAGACTACCCCTCTGGAATCCAAGCGAAGGTTACTGACTTCGCACAGCCAGGACCTGACCCTGCACTCCCCTGACTCTTACTCTCCCTGCACACCACACAGCTGTGGATTGTACTGCTGGGTTCCTGCTGAATGATGAGGAGAACCAGCTGAGTTTTCTAACCTGTGGGCATAAAGGCCGGTAGGCCCCTAGGAAAGATGTCAATTCAGCAGGGCTGTCGTTTTGTAACTAATAACAAAAAAAGAAAAAAAGGCAGTTTGTCATAACATTTTGAATGTAGTGGTGAGTAATGATTTATTCAGTGGCTTAATAGTATGCAAGCCATGCAATACTTGTGTGTGTGTGTGTGTATATATACACACACACACACACACACACACACACACACACACACACACAAGTATGCAAGCCATGCAATATATATAGCAAATCACTCACACACACAGTGGTTTTCAGACGTATTCACCCCCTACAAAGTTTTCACATTTTGTTGCCACCTGAGCGTACTCCACGACATTCTAGATCTAGAAGCTATTCCACACTGATAAAGGAAAAAATGCATATATAAGATTTACAGGGAAAAACAGATTAAATCTCAGTTGCATAAGTATTCAAGCCCTTTGCTACTGCAGCCCTAAATCAGCTCAGGTGGAAATGACTTGTTTGAAAAGCCAAAGCCACAATGGAGTGGTTGAACAAGGAGAATTATTTCCATGTGAATAGACTAAACTAGTTTTCAAGTCTTGTTTTTTTGTGAAATTTACACAGTTATGTTTACACTGGAAATTTGTCAGATTTTACACAAAACAAGGCAGAGGCGATGGACGGCAGGAATATGAAATTGGAGAGTGCTATATTTAAATGCTAATGTATTTATCATACATGTCTTAAAACATCAGGATTTATTTGAATGAGTTTTTTTTACACCATCCTCTATAAAAAGAGGGCTTATTGTTCCTTTAAACTGTTACTGTGACAGAATTTTTTTGAAAGCATTTTGATCGATAATCGTCGTTAGGGTTCGATTTACAACACTAATTGTATATGTGTATATACAACTGGAATTAAAATGCACTAAAATAGGTTTTTTTTTTTTTTTCATTTAGCTACACATCCTACCCTACAACTTCCATAAAATAGCTGAAATAGCTTGTTTGGATAAGTGTCCAGTCCTAAATTAGCTCAGGTGTAACCAATCGTCTTCAAAATCACACACCAAGTAAAGTGGCCTCCACCTGTGTTAAATTGTAGTGATTCACATGATTTCAGGATAAATTCAACAGTTCCTCTAGGTTCCCCCTGCCAGATTAACCATGAGCACCAAGGAGCTTTCAAAAGAACTCCAGGACAAAGTTGTTGAAATGCACAGATAAGGAGATGGGTATTAAAAAAAATATATTAAAGACCTTGAATATTCCTTGAAGTACGGTGAAGACGATTATTAAGAAGTGGAAGGTATATGGCACCACCAAAACCCTGCCTAGATAAGGCCATCCCTCCAAACTGGATGACCGAGCAAGGAGGAGACTGATCAGAGAGGCTACCAAGAGGCTAATGGCAACTTTACAAGAGCGACAGGCTTTTATGGCCAAGACTGGTCAAAAGTGTGCATGTGACAACAATATCCCAAGCACTCCACAAATCTGGCCTGTATAGTAGGGTGGCAAGAAGGAAGCCATTACTCAAGAAAGCCCACCTTGAATCCCGTTTGAAGTATGCAAAAAAAACACTCAGGAGATTCTGTAGCCATGTGGCAAAAAGGTTTACGGTCTGACAAAACTAAAATGGAACTTTCTGGCCTATATGCAAAGAGTTATGTTTGGCACAAACTCAACACAGCGCATCACCCAAAGAACACCATCCCTACTGTGAAGCACGGTGGTGGCAGCATCATGTTATGGGGATGTTTCTCATCAGCAGGGACTGGGGCACTTGTCAAGATAGAAGGGAAAATGAAAGGAGCAAAGTACAGAGAACTCCTTGAGGAAAACCTGCTGCCCTCTGCAAGAAAGCTGAAACTGAGACAGAAGTTCAACTTTCAGCATGACAATGACCCAAAGCACACAGCCTAAACTACACTGGAGTGGCTAAGAAAAAGGTAAATGTCCTTGAGTGGCCTAGTCAGAGCCCCGAATTCCAAAATCCAATTGAAAATTTGGGGCATTACTTGAAGATTGTCATCCATCAACGCTCCCCAAGGAACTTGACAGAGTTTGAACAGTTTTGTAAAGAAGAATGTTTCAAATATTGTCAAATCTAGGTGTGCAAAGTTGGTAGAGACCTATCCCAACAAACTCACAGGTGTAATTGCTGCCAAAGGTGCTTCCACCAAGTATTAACTCAGGGGGGTGGAGACTTGTCCACTTACAATCTTTTAGTTTTGTATTTTTAATATATAATTTTTTTCTCAATAAAACCTTTTTCCCCCTTAACAGTGTGGAGTATGATGTGTAGGTAAGTGGAAGTAGATAAGGCACTGTATTCAGATAAAAGTTTACATATCCCAGTGGAAATTAAATTTCTATAAATTTCTCAAACAACTTATAGGGAAAATATTTCATAGAAAAAGTTTTGCTTTTGTGGATAAGAAAAAAAAAGTAAAAGAAAAACAGAATCTACAATTATTTATTTCATAATAATTGTTGCAAAACTCCAAAAATGCTAATGCAAAAGTATTCATACCCTGACAAGGAAAATTAAATAGCTAGTTGAGGCACCTTTAGCAATAATAACTTCTTTTAAACGATCCGTATATTTGTGAATGAGCTTTAAGCATGATTCTTTAATGATTTTTGACCATTCTTCAATGCAAAACTGTTCCAGTTCATTCAAATTCCAAGGGGACTTCTCTTGTGCACAGCCTTCTTTAACTCATACCAAAGAGTCTCAATCAGATTTAGATCGGGACTTTGACGAGGCCATACTAGAACCTTGATTTTATTCTTCAACCATTCTGATAGATCTAGATCAGTAGATTTCGAGGTGTGCTTTGGATCATTGTTGTGTTGGAATGCCCAGGTGCGCTTTAAACCAAAGTTTTGTAGAGGAGGGTTTCAGCCAATTGGCTAATATCTTTTGGTATGCTATGGAAGACGAAGATTACCTGTAATATGGTTTTTTCATCAGATGATGAACTCCACACAACGTGAAATCCCGATCTCCATGACACTTGGGTCAGGAGAAAGAACCAGGAGATAATTTTTATAATCCTCATTGGCACCAAGAACGTGCTCCTCCTCCAAAAAACCCCCATGTAACCCAGTCCGGTGTCCAAATTTCAACAAAACAAAAAACAAAACAGTAAATGGAAAGAGAAGAGGGACAGGAGGGTGGGATATAGGTGTGTGGAGTTCATCATCCTATAAAGAAACCATATTACAGGTAACCTCGTCCGATGAACTCCACACAGTGTGAACCACACCTAAGCATGTAGACTAAAAGGTGGCAGGGTAGATGCTAGTAAAAGAAACCACAGATAAAACTGAATGAGCAAAGGTAGGTTGAGAGCAAGACACATTGCAGTTATAATGTTTGATGCAAGTACTGAAAGATGCCCAACCAGCAGCCCTGCAGGTGTCCTGAATAGAAACAGATTTGAATTTTGCCTGAATAGTAGCCACTCCTCTTTATTGAGTGGGCTTTGATGAGTTTTGGACCTGTTTTGCTGTCAAGTCTAACAGAACTCAATTCATGATGTTATCCAGCGAAAAATCATCTGTTTAGGAGACAGGTTTCCTGTTATCTGGTGACTTGGAGATGAAAAGTTGCCCTGATGGTCTGTTACCGATGGTCCTGTGGATGTAGAAGTTCAGGGCTCTTCTGACATCTGTTAGATGGAGTTTTGCTTCTTTTGATTTGCGAGGTTGGAAATGTTATGGTTTGATACAGATGGAATTCAGTTGCCACCTTTGGCAAGAATTAAGGATCAGTTCTGCAAACAATCCTGTCCTTAAAAGACTGAAAACACGGTGCGTCAATAACCAGAGCCTGGAGTTCGCTTACCCATCTTGCCGAAGTCACTGCCATCAGGAATGCTGTTTTCCATGTCAGGTTCTTCACGCCGCAAGTTGCCATGGGCTCAAAGGGAGAACCCAAGAGCTTATTAAGTACCAGACTGAGACTCCATTGTGGAATAACATGTTTTCTTGGAAACCAACAGATGGGAGCCCACCAGGTGATTATCCCAGCCAGGTAGAATACTGTTGATTGCAGCAACATGTACCTTAATAGAGGACAGGGAGAGACCCCTATGGAATAAGTGGCTGAGGTAAGATAAACATTCTGAGGGGGCAACTCCCTGTCAGCACCACACTAACCTACAGTACTAAAACCCAATACATGGGCAGCAGTGCTGGGTTTTCTGAGGCATCGGCTCTCCTGCAGAGAGATTACAGTATGTCCAACAAGAAGTTCTGCCACTTGACAAATGTGATGAAGACACTTCTTTGTAAAAAGCGCACAGGCCTGCAACGCACAGATGAACACCGCAGAATGGAAACTGCGGAGATGACTGTGAAGCATTGAGGTCACAATGGAGGTGAAGTGATTGTCTGGACTTGATTTGCGAGGGAGTCTGACAGACATTCAGTGCCAAATGCTGCAATCCTGAAGTGGTATCCTAGCACTGTGGAACCACACAGTCCCATCCACAGAATAAAAAAAATGTTAACCACACTTCACACGCTACCCAGGAAAAAACTATAAAAGCATCTACTTTAAAAAGGAAAAATGGGACAGGGCTAAAAAGAAAACTGCAGCAGTCATCTGAAGAGGAAGAGTGGGAGAACTTCAGCTCATTAAATGAAATAGTTTAGAATAGGGATAGGTTATGTCTGCACGTCTTTGTTATAACCATGACCTTAAAATTATTAGATCAGACCAATTTAACAACTAAAAAAAAAAAAATCAGGCTTAAGCATTTAATCATTGAATTGCACCCATAAAAACTGCAATTAAGCAGCACTCCAGGATCAGAGTTGCCTATCCCTGGTTTAGAACACACAGAATGGATCCAAGCTGGACCTCAATAACTCATACTCTTGGGTTAAGGCACATCGTGGGCAACAGGAACAGCTGTTTACATTGTACTCCAGTTTCTCAGGGATTATCGTCCAATGCAGTGGAGCACAACTCTGGCCTACGAGATCCATTCAAATCAGGTCCTGGATTAGTTCATGAACACACAGCAGGTTCAATTACTAATGCAGGTCCTGCTTGGAGTAAAGACTTGGACTGGAACAGATCTCGAGGGCCAGAGTTGTGCTCTACCGGTATTAAATAATCTTCTCCAGAATGGAGAATCTTTTAATATTGTTCCTTGCACATCAAAAATTGGTACAGTCTTGGATATAAAGCACCTGCCAAATGAGCACCTACTATCAGCTTTCTATTAAAGTCAGATCTGCTGTCTTGCCCATTGTACCTGAAGCTGGAGAGTGACTGGAGATGCAGCTTTTATACTTTTCACATAATATATTCCATTTGCAACAGGCATGTGTGCTTTACATTTTCACAACTTTCATAAAACCTGAACAGTTCATGGGGTGGACAAAAAATAAACAAACACAATATAGTAGAGTTACCAATGCCTGCATTGTACTGTATGAAATTTATAAGGGTCAGGGGATGTTTGTACACCAACCCTCTTCCTTTCCCTAAAACACATTGGTCTGTGTTTAAGACACACCACACACTAGGAATACCACAACAGGAATGCCAAAATAAATAAATAAATAAAATGTCACAACACATTTTAATTCGATGCCCGGAAGCCATTGTTCCAATATTACCTCTACTTGCTCCAGTCTGAATTTTTCTATCATCAGAAAACTGCCGTCATTCGAGACTTTCAAATTGGCAAATGAAGGTTGCTACAGCTTGTTATGAAACTCATCGGTCAGAGCTAGTGTGCTCTGGCTTTTGAGAACCAATGTATTTACAGATGGCGGGATTATTATCACGATAAATCTGATTTATCTAAGAGCACTTTGTTTATTTTTCACACAACAACCGGACACAGCTCTCGCACCGTTTTCTATGGAGACCAGCCTTTCCGTTATTACAGAAAATAAAACATGGCTGCCATGACACGGGTTGCTATGGAGACTCGAACCCTGCTCTCAAAGTTAACTAAGTGGACTACAACAATTATATCCGACAAACAAAGCAAAGGCTAAAAAATGTGTAGTAGAACAGTAATTGTGGCACTGCTGTGGTGTGTTCCTCACTAATAAATGAAACAACCTTGTTCAAATAATGTCCTTGACCTCAACATAGCCATGGCATTATCCCCTCAATTAAAATGGTTTTTACATAAAGCATAAATACAAATTTGAGCAACAACTGATTACCTTTAAAACAGACGGCATAACCATCTATATTTTTGCTATATTAAGTCTATAAAACTATCCACCTACCACTTCTTCAAAATAGGAGGCCCATCGCTAATGAAACTCAAGAAAGGAAAGGTTTGAGCCTTGCTGTGCAAGGCATTTTGTTTTGTATCAAAAACGTCAGCGTTTGCCTGGTTACCATAGTGACCACAGTGCTCTAAGAACAGAATTTGAGCGTTGGCCGTTTTTCAGCAGACATCAGCAGGGAAAGGGGTTGGTAACCTACGTGTAGCAGAAGGGTAAGGCTCCCTCCCAGCATCTTCAGCTCAGTAGCAAGGCTGTCCAGGATGGCACTTTGCAAGCTGGATGGGGAGAGGCAGGTCCCCCACAGTCCGAGCACTGTAACCATACTGTTTAAACTGGTAGCAGCACTGAAGCCATGGGTCGGAAGGTCTGGGTTTTGAAACACTGAGAAAATAAATACATGCATAGTCATAAACTATTCATTCAAGTAGACCAAAGTTCACACTTGACTGAAAATTGATGCCATGGGGGTTGCCGAGTGGCGCATCCAGTGAGGGCGCTCTGTGTGGTGCAGGATGCGCCCTACAGCCTGGAGATTGCTGGTTTGAGTCCAGGTTATGCCATCACCCATCGTGACCGGGAGTTCCCAGGGGGCGGCGCACAAATTGGCTGAGCGCCGCCCGGGTGGGCAGGGTTCAGTTCGGCAGGATAATCCTCGGTTCACTGTGCCACAGACTCCAGCCACTCAGATCTGTGTTGTCCTCTGGCACTATGGGTCTGGTGGCTACACTGTAGACATGCAGTGCAAAAAGAGACAGCTTGGGAGGACAAAAAAAAATAAAGGATGCCAAAAGGATTAGTGGCATTTAAATTGAAAAATATGCTAAACTTGAGTCTAATAAGTGGTAATATTAATATTAAAAGGGTGTGAACAATAACCAAGGGTTTAAAACAACTTTCCTGCCAGTCCTGTACTACTGACAGAACAAACCGAGCAGTGTTTCACACTTTCTTTTCACTGAAATCTGGTGAGCACATTTATCCTGCCCCCACACTGTAGATTCACTCCCTGTGCAGCCATTATTAAGTTCCTACACGATGCCACCTAAAGTTCTGTGTGCAGCCAGGCAGTTTTGGGTGGTGGTTCTAATAAGGGGTGCACGGGCGGTGAATCTAGTGTGTTCTCCATCCAGCAAGGGCACACAGGTAACATTGCAGAGCGTCTGTTTCAAACCTGGAAAGCTGCTTGGTCGGTGCCAGACAAGCACACTTGTTGCAGAATTCCTGGGTAGCTGCTGGTGTGTTTGTGTAATCGCCTTGGCAGATTCAGTAACAACCCACAGGTCTCACAAGAGCTGCTGAGTCAGGCTGCCTGCCTCCCGTTTCCTCTCCAGAGCCTCCATCGCAGAGTAGAGCAGCTGCTTACAGACAGTCACACACTCAGTATCCGAGACAAGGGCCGAGTCACACTGAAATGTTAAAATAATGAATGTGCCCTTCAACGTATTACGCAGTATTTGACCTTTGAAAAAGTTCTACCTACAGAAAAACAAGTCTGCCGTTGCTTAGCTCTCAACAGAAAAATCTTGGTGTTTCCTACTTTAGTGCTAAAGGGGAGATATCTACATTTAAATTACAAAGTGGTTAACATCACAGGTACTAATAATACCGAGTTACAATGAATTCATGACATGCCCAATAGGTTATCAATAGTACAACAGAGATACAATAGTGAATTCATGACATGCCCAATAGGTTAGCAATAGTACAACAGAGATACAATCGTGAATTCATGACATGCCCAATAGGTTAGCAATAGTACAACAGAGATACAATAGTGAATTCATGACATGCCCAATAGGTTAGCAATAGTACAACAGAGATACAATAGTGAATTCATGACATGCCCAATAAGCAGTTGGAAAATCAACAGTTAAAAATAGTTGAATGCTAATGACAATTTTGAATAAATAGCCAAGATAATCTAGCCCTTAAATTGTTAAATGCATCTTACTTTATCAAGATTTACATCAAAATAAATACATAAGCAGTGTGCAAAATAAGAAATACATAGAACTACACAGCATAATGCTTTTAAAAAATCTTGCCAGTACAGTGAAACCCTGATCATCCCAATCAGAGCCGCCTGTCAGTAACCTGTTGTGTGCCTGCTCTTCTGTGGTCATTGGCACGATTAGCCCTCAATCTCTGGTATTAACAGAACCCTTCTGAACTGGATGTTTGATTTACAGGTAAAGGGGGGTTGAATTTAAAGGAAACCTTTAATGGAAAGAGTTCATACTAACTGCTATGAGCTCAGGGCCCAAGCAAGTGGATACTGAGAAAAAAAAAACTGGTCTAGTGCAAGATTATGCAATGATGTGTGCAAAACATACTTTTTTTTTTTTAAACCAAGCTAGTGAGTTTAAAGTTGGATCTGGGTCAACTAATGATACAAACATACTGTATATATTCTTATTTCTATCACTGTGTGGAGTGCGATAAAGACTAGTGTGAACATAGAAATCTAAAAACTGAATGTAAAAAAAAAAAGTGTTACTGGAAGGATGAACAGTATTGTATTGAAGAAACATTCTAGAAATCTCTCTCATTCTCTCCCTGTTTGGACAGTCTAATCTAGCCCCAGCAGATGCAGTTTATTGCCACTGTGGTTCAAAGACCAACCCTATTCTCTGTTCCATCAATTACCCCCTTGTCTTTAGCCTGAGACAGCTATATTGTATCTAAAGACAGGATCTCAAATGCATCACCAGCAAAAACAAAGGCCAGCGAGGCGTCTAGCAGCTGACATGCAGAGAACATGTTAACCGTTTGAGGATTTTCTACACACCCCTACTGTGAGCTGGTTAAATATGGATGTGGGAAGCGACCATTAACCCCTGCAGGGACACAGGTACAGTGCTGCGATTTTGTAAGGCTGCCCTTTATACCAAAAGAACCAGTTATAATGCAGTACAGCTATGGCTCCATTTTGACCTATAATGCCATTCCACTAGCCCTTTCATTCTCTTTATAAGGCGCAACAAGTAGCACAGCTTTCTAACAATGTCTCCTGACTAACACATTATAAAGAGGGAGCCCTGTAGTCTACGTCACACTTTACATTGTCCCATACATCTGGAAAACAACCAATCTAACTGTGATGAAACTTGGTATTAACATTTAGCAGAAATTCGAGAGTTATATTCTGTGTATATATGGCGCGGTCTCTGTCCGTACATTTGTCCATCTGTACATCACTCTTACATTTATCTGGAAAAGTGTAACATAAATTGTACAAATCAATGTGTGGTTGTGATGTACACAAAAAAAGAACTATAATAAATCAATCTCACGATACAGAGTCCCGTGCCTCTCGCAAGCAGAGAATACCAACTGGGACCAGACAGTCTGGTGGTTTTATGAAGTGGACTAGTATCTACTGCGGAGTAGGTTGTCTTGCGACCAAGCTTAACGTACTGATGAAACCTCCATTTCAGCCCATGCATTCAGCTTGTAACGCTCACTCTGCACAACTGAGAAACAGTTGCACGGTCATCCCTTAGGAGATACTACAGGCCCTATTCCTATAATGAAATAAGTCAGCAAGAGTGAAAGACACCAAAAGCAGGGACGTCAGAGGTGTCAATTTCACAAACAAACTGTTTGTTGTTGAACAAATACGTCAACAAATGAAATAAACAAAAATAACATACAAATGAGTATAGAACAGAAAAAGAGAAAAAAAGTAGAAAGGTTGAAAGCAGTAATATCAATAATCAAGAAAGAAAACAAATTGCATGGAACAGGTAAGATGTAAGTAGGAAAGTAAAACGAACAAAACAACAAAGGAGAAATGGGTAGAATGTCCAGTGGGACTCAAACCCACACACACACACAAACACAATGCGCAGACAGAAAGACAAAGGAAATAATTACTGATGGAAAGTTTCAAAAGGACAGTCCTGATGCCAATGGATGATGAGCAAAAGTTAAACTTGAACAAGACCAGCAGAGCAGGGTAATTGAAAACCAAAAAAAGCAACAAAGAGAACAAAACCACAAAATACAGGAAACATAGTATCAAATGAAAAAGTAGAAAAAATCCAAACAAACAGCAAATGAATGATCTCACCAACTGAAAGGAAGGCTGGGGTGGTGGAAGGTTGATTTAAAAAAAAAAAGAAAGAAAGAAATAGAGAATGTTGAAAATGATCAGTCTGTCCAGTAGTGTGGAATTGAATGCTAAAGAGGTGTTGGGGGGGGGGGGGGGGGGGGGGGGGGGGGGGGGGGGGGGGGGGGAAATCAGGAGGGGGATCAGGAAAAAATGGAAATTGAACACACAAAACACCAAACAGCCAAACTTAAACAAGTAACAGTGAAAACAACAAAGAAGCATGAAGACAAAGTGCAGCAATAAAATAACTGATTCACTGGTACTTATCCACTTACCCACATTATGTAGCATGGGAATTACTAAAAGCTGATCTCAATTTCTTTTTTTTTTTATGTCTTTCAAGGTGCTTTGTTGCTTGCAATCACCTATGCTAAGTGGGCGAGTGCAATGCAGCAATTCTCAGTATCTAAAGCCTGCCTATTTTATTTCAGAGGCCAGGCCTTCGTACTAACCCTGCTTTTTTTGCCGGAAACCATCTCGGCTTTTCGCGTTAACCAGTCAGTGGAATTGGAGGCTTTCCATCCCCCTTCTTTCAGATCTGACCGGGAGCGCCAGATCCACTCTTTGCCCAGTGTGGTCTTTGGTGTATTGTGTTTACAGAACTAAAAGCTGGAGCCAGTTGGAACAATTTGTCTGTTCCTGTGCTAAGTCCCAGGGGCAGCGTTTGTCTAAATGGTTGACAGACACGACTTATGAACTGGCTAATCTGCCACCATCAGAGAAGCTCACAGGCCATTCCACCAGGGGTCGGGCGACTTCATGGGCTTCGTTCCAGGGTGCATCTGTCCAGGACGTATGCAGTGCAGCAGTGTGGGCTTCCCCCGATACCTTTACCAGGTGTTACTGACCAGGTTTCGAGTTAGCTTTGTAGCTCAGTGTTATACAACCATGCCCTTGTGACAGCTTGGGTATACTCACCCATTTATATGGGTAATATCCCCTACTTGAAAGGGAATGCTGGCTTATTAACCCTGGTTCCCTGAAAAATGAATATTAACCATTAACTCAAGAGTCGCGGCGCTCCTGGGTCACAGTTCACCAAGGAAAATAGCATTGCTGTCAGTGTGCACAGCTCCTTCATGCTCTCAGGCCACGTCACACTGCTCTGAAGAGAAGTCTTTGGTATAAGTTTTCAGGTTCAGGTGTCTTAAAGGGAAACTCCCATTTGTTAATATTCATATTTCAGGGAACCAGGGTTATGATAATAACCTAACGTTTTTCTGTGTGCTAAAAATCCATTCATCTACCTGTCCATCACATTTCTGCATTACATCTGGAGAATTGCCAATTAAAAACACTTCATTGCTAATTCTTATACTATTCTGGACACACAATGGATATGTTACGGTCATCCGCAGATTCTTCCCATTAGGGTTGGGATCAATTCCTGTTTTTAAATTCCAATTCCATTTTCCTTTTAATTCCTGCACATCCTAAGTTGCAAAAGTGTTAAAATTAGCTTCTCACAGCAGCAACAAATTACTTCAATTGAAGTCACTGTTATTGAATTTATTTTAAAACAGATTTAGAAATGGAATTGAAAATGTGTATGTATGAAAAAAATAGTCCAGGCTATCCTATTGCATAGCGCTCTATGAACATTCGTGGAGTATTCTGTTTGTAAAAAGTATGTAGTTTACCAAAAAAAAACAAAAAAACACAAAAAAGCATGTTTCAAAGAAAAACAAAACTGTAGAATTCAGACACATTTCCTTAGATCAAGCTCCACAACACAGTGTAATCTAAACAGGGAGATTCTCCTAACCGTTCTGTCTTTGGATTTGAGTGAATGTAAAATAGATTCCAAAATAAGGTCCGGTAACAAGCATACACCCATCACCCTTTTAAAAAGTCAACCACATTCATTTCAGTTTCTGTACCCCCCATTGATATAGAACGCAAGATGTTTCCATATCTAATATGCGTTACCATATTTCCACTATTCTTTTATATTCTTATGATTTCAAATTGGTAAACCTTTTAGAGGACGACCAAATAGTTTGATACTTGATATCTCAACTCTTGTGGCATAATATCTGTCACTGTTCCGATCATAAAATAGATCTTGTGGATAAATGCTTTCAAGATCAAAACAGAGTACTTGGTGAACGTGACAGGTTTCTTCAGAGCTCTGCAGATTGTGTTTGCTTCCTGTAGAAGGGCAGACAGCCTGACAGAGGCCCACTTAGACTTGCCTGAAGAAACAACAGAGGGAAACAGAATAGGAGGGAGCTATACCAAACTTTTTCAAGGCTCAATGGGTGTCAAATAATGACTTAATACAAACAACCACAACCTCTTCACATTGCAGGCAGGCATGACAGACACAACATGAGGATCCAATATTCGGACACTTCATACTCCTGACATACCAAGATTGTTTTTCTGCTGACATTTTTTTTTCTCTCTTTTTGGGTGCAAGACTTCACGTTACTGATATAGTGTTTTTAACTGTTTTAATCATCAGGGCTGATTGGGCTTAAGTACAGAGAAAGTGGTAGCAATATGAACAGTTTGTGTTCTTTCTTTGTTTCAAACCACCCCAGTTTAGAAATTCAGCTTTTAAGAAGTGAACCAGTGGTTGAAACATACAGTTAAGTTAGTGAGCATGGTAAAAGAACTATCATCCAGAACTAAATCAACACTCCGTGCTAAATTCAGAAATACTGAAAGAAACTATTTCAATGACAAACGCCTAGCCTAGTCTTTTGAAGACATTGAAAAAGACTTCTAGCCGAAAAAATTGTCATTGAGTTTTAGTATTTCTATAAACACTGCAGCAACAAAACAGAACAGAGAACACATAAATGGTGTTAAACAAAGGAGAATAAAACACAAAAAATTTAGTTACTACAAGCTTAAAAAAACACCTTTTAACTACTGAATAAGGAATTTAGTCAATTTTCTTGAAGATTCTTGAACACAAAGTCCCTGAGCAGAGAGAGGCGTCGTAAAGCACATCATTCTATTCAATCAGCTGAAAGAGGGAGAGGGAACAGTAGCTGTGACAATTCTATAGACAGGGGGAGTAAGAAGCTTGAACTCCAATTCAATATGCTTTGGAAAATAGAGGGTGTGTGGGGGGGGTGGTTATTCCGTTCAGGGTCACTAACATTACCGGTTTACAACAAAACGAAATATTTGTTCGGTGTTTCCAACTCCTCGAATTTGGAAAAGCTTTAAATTAAATTTAAAAAAAAATCTGTAACACTAAAAACACTAATGGTGTTTTTAATGTATTTATGCTTTAAAACAATAATGGTTTTGCATGTAATCAGTTTGTTTTCCAGATAGGTCAGAAGGTCGTCATGTTCAGAATTGGGGAGCTCAGTTGCCTCTTTGTACAATGCTAAAATGAAACGACTGCGCAATGCAGTCCTACCCATGTCTAGACAGCATTGCAATACTTTCATTTGGAACAAACCTACCAATTGGAAAGTTAAGGAAGTAAAGGGTTTTCTTGGTATAAAATCAGTATAGCTAGACTGAGTGGATGACACATAAAATCGATCGCATTTCTTTCCTTCAGTTTAGTTGTGGGGCTTGAGGAAGAACTTCTTAAAAAGACATCAGCATCTAGTAAAGAAATGGGGTTTAAAACACGAAGAATGTCTTTCCCTACCCAGAACACTAGCTACAGCAATATATATTCTGCTGAAAACAAGTTCCAGTGCATTTAAAAAGATCATTGTCACTGACCATACAACTCAAAACTGGTAAGAAAGCACAACAAGACGCCACTTTCTTTATTTCTTACATATAAAAAAAAAAAAAAAGAGAACCGAAATTTCAGCCAGTTTCAAATATTGTACTCCAATTAGACAGAAAGACTTTCCTTGAAGCAGACTTGTTATATTAAGGCCAGGTGTTTTACATACAGGGGTATCTTAGACATGCTAAAAGAATGTGAGCAAGGAATGACAAAGTTATATTTAAGTTATATTTAATGCTACATTTCTAAAACAAAAGCAGGTTATTAATGTAGATGCCTTCCTCCTACGTGCTCTTAGAACAGAAATCTGCTTGAGTGTATTCAGGCCTAGTATATCCGTCAAGCCCAACGCCCCAGTGCACATTAAATGAAAATAAAAAGACATTTTACTAGCGAGAGGAGGTCATTCGGACCATCATGTTCGTTTGGTTGTTAATCTTGCCAAGAAAGTAAATTAGACGAAAGACAACCATTCTTGCTACTATAATAAACTGCAAGTACATTGCATTGCTTTCATGCTGAACCTGTAGCCGTCTGCATTGGCTCTCTTGTGCAGTGTGACTCGGAAGCTTAATTATAGGTCCTGTGCTTTAAGAACTTAAAAGAACAGAAGAAACTACAGTAAAAGAAAAAAGTAAACTTTGGCAAAAAACACACACCATCGAAAGACTGTGACACTTGGATATGTTTACCCCTACATTCTGTATCATAGGACTTTGGTGTCATGATATACCACGGAACACTAACTGTGGTATATAGATATCTTAACGTGCTTGCAATACCGTAGGTCCAGTACAGCAATAGATATGCAGATCTTTAGAAGCTACTTCAAGACAACATTCCTGCCTTCCTTTACATTGTGACCACTAGATCTGGGCAGATAGCCCAATTTGGAACCACACGCTCCTTAGCAACATGGTTGGATGTGCCAAACAAAGGCACAACGAGTCTGTGAGGTGTTGTGTGATTGTCCTCTCTTAGGGTCCTGCTCTACTATACTGTCCCTTTGTAGTAATGTCTTCTAGTCAACTGGGAGATTACTTTCTTCCCTTATCACTGAACTGTTCCTGAATCTAGTTAAAATAGAGTGATTTTGTTCAATCAGTCCTATCAAACACAAGCTCATTTTACCTTTAAAGATTTCCAAAGCCTTAGTCTTGTACAGTTAGGGTAGGCAAGGTAGAAATAGACACACACACACACACACACACATTTCGCTTTTTGTGTAATTGCGTATGGTAGTCTTCCTTCGCAGCATGATCATGTCTCGTGACAAAAACATGCATTATGATCGTGCATGCGTTCTCTCGTGAGACCACCGCAAACTGCAAGGCAACAAAGTCTACTCGGATAAAACTAGTCTACTCGGAGAAAAGATCCTTGAGCAGGTTCAGAAGCATTTAAACTAGAAAGGAAGGGGGGAGAAATCAACAAAAAAACAGAAGGGAGACCGCATCAAAACAAGAACAACAACTCAGGTAAGACAACCATTAAATGCATTTATCTAAATGCTAGAAGTATCAGAAACAAAATTCTAGAACTTGAAGCTACTGCACTAACAGGTAACTATGATGTGATAGGTGTTACAGAAACGTGGTTATCTGAGAGTGATGGGGACGAATATAATATTTGTGGGTATACACTGTATAGGAAAGACAGGCAGGACAGAAGAGGAGGAGGGGTAGCGCTATACATAAGAAACAGTCTTGAAGCCCAGGTGTTAAACCTGGACAAAGAAAATAAAACCGAATCAATATGGGTCAGAATAACAGACAAAAATTCAAAAGGCATAATAATAGGAGCATGCTATAGACCGCCAGATTCAGACGGTGAGCACAATAATCTGTTATACAATGACATTAGAAATGTGTGTAGCAAAGGAGAAGCCATACTAATGGGGGATTTCAACTTCCCCCAAATAAAATGGGAAAACCCGGTGGGTAGCGCGAAGGATGAAATAGAAATGGTGGAAATGACAAATGACTGCTTCCTAACACAATTTGTCAAGGCACCCACTAGAGGGGAGGCATGCCTTGATTTAGTCTTTTCAAATAACGAAGATAGAATAACTAAAACAGAGGTCAGAGAACCATTGGCAAACTCAGACCACAACATGGTCTCATTTGAAGTGTTTTTTAAATCCCCAAAAGTAAAGACTAAAGCTAAGGTTTACAATTTTAGAAAAGCAAACTATGAAGGTATGAAACAGAGACTAACAGAAGTAGATTGGAGTAAAATAGAGAAAACATCCACAGAAAAAGGATGGTTGTTCTTCAAAAATGTAGTACTAGAGGCACAAAACAATTATATCCCTAAAGTAGACAAATCTAAATGTAAAACTAAATTGCCAAAATGGTTTAATAGATCAATTAAAAAAAATATTCAGCGAAAAAAGGCACTTTACAGAGCATTAAAAAAGGACCAAAAAGAAAGTACGCAGAAAGAGTACACAGAACTGCAAACGCAAGTCAAAAAGGAAGTTAGAAAGGCCAAGAGAGAAATAGAAATAAACATTGCTAAGGGAGCTAAAACCAATTCCAAAATGTTTTTCCAATATTACAACAGCAAGAGAACATTCAAAGAGGAGATTAAATGTTTAAGAGATACAAATGGCAAAATCGTAGATGAAGAAAAAAAAAATAGCAAATATATTAAATGATTACTTTTCACAAGTTTTTACAAAGGAAGATACTGACAACATGCCCCACATGTCATCCAGTTCCTATCCAGTTTTAAATAACTTTAGCATAACTGAGGCAGAAGTGTTAAAGGGACTAGGAGCTCTTAAAATAAACAAATCCCCTGGGCCGGATGAGATCCTCCCAGTAGTACTCAAAGAAATGAAAGAAGTAATTTACAAACCGCTAACCAAGATCATGCAGCAGTCTCTTGACACAGGGGTGGTACCGACAGACTGGAAAATTGCAAACGTAATACCGATCCACAAAAAGGGAAACAAAACTGAACCAGGTAACTACAGACCAGTAAGCCTGACTTCTATTATATGCAAACTTATGGAAACTATAATAAGATCCAAAATGGAAAATTACCTATATGGTAACAGGGTACTGGGAGACAGTCAACATGGTTTTAGGAAAGGGAGATCGTGCCTAACTAACTTGCTTGATTTTTTTGAGGATGCAACATCGATAATGGATAATTGCAAAGCATATGACATGGTTTATTTAGATTTCCAGAAAGCTTTTGACAAAGTCCCGCACAAAAGATTAATTCTCAAACTGAACGCAGTTGGGATTCAAGGAAACACATGTACATGGATTAGGGAGTGGTTAACATGTAGAAAACAGAAAGTACTGATTAGAGGAAAAACCTCAGAATGGAGTGTGGTAACCAGCGGTGTACCACAGGGATCAGTATTAGGTCCTCTGCTATTCCTAATCTACATTAATGATTTAGATTCTGGTATAGTAAGCAAACTTGTTAAATTTGCAGACGACACAAAAATAGGAGGAGTGGCAAACACTGTTGCAGCAGCAAAGGTCATTCAAAATGATCTAGACAAGATTCAGAACTGGGCAGACACATGGCAAATGACATTTAATAGAGAAAAGTGTAAGGTACTGCACGCAGGAAATAAAAATGTACATTATAAATATCATATGGGAGATATTGAAATTGGAGAAGGAATCTATGAAAAAGACCTAGGAGTTTTTGTTGACTCAGAAATGTCTTCATCTAGACAATGTGGGGAAGCTATAAAAAAGGCTAACAAGATGCTCGGATACATTGTGAAAAGTGTTGAATTTAAATCAAGGGAAGTAATGTTAAAACTGTACAATGCACTAGTAAGACCTCATCTTGAATATTGTGTTCAGTTCTGGTCACCTCGTTATAAAAAAAATATTGCTGCTCTAGAAAGAGTGCAAAGAAGAGCGACCAGAATTATTCCGGGCTTAAAAGGCATGTCATATGCAGACAGGCTAAAAGAATTGAATCTGTTCAGTCTTGAACAAAGAAAACTACGTGGCGACCTAATTCAAGCATTCAAAATTCTAAAAGGTATTGACAGTGTCGACCCAAGGGACTTTTTCAGCCTGAAAAAAGAAACAAGGACCAGGGGTCACAAATGGAGTTTAGAAAAAGGGGCATTCAGAACAGAAATTAGGAGACACTTTTTTACACAGAGAATTGTGAGGGTCTGGAATCAACTCCCCAGTAATGTTGTTGAAGCTGACACCCTGGGATCCTTCAAGAAGCTGCTTGATGAGATTTTGGGATCAATAAGCTACTAACAACCAAACGAGCAAGATGGGCCGAATGGCCTCCTCTCGTTTGTAAACTTTCTTATGTTCTTATGAGAGATTCCCTTTGATACAGTGCCATCTTGTGGTTCATGTGAAAATGGAAATTCTGTGGCTTATTTAAGCACCTCTTCAGTGTTAAATCCAACACTTCATAAACCATGAAGCCACTCAGACATTCCAGTACATCTCATTTTGTCTTGTGTACAGTAGACTACCAACTGAGAAATTCTAAAAGACATGGATAATAGCATCGTCCCTTACCTGCTAAAATGCTACTTGTGGAAAACAATTTTTTAAATTGACAAATACATTTTTCAGAGCATTATGATGCAATGCAAGGATTTTTTTTTTTTAAAAACCATCCATGCTTTCAGTTTTGCCCTTTTTACATTTGTGGTCAGTATTATTTTGTTTGACTCTGCTGCCAAAAAGGCAAAACTGCAGAGTTATTATTCAAAAAACTTAAACATTTACTTGAGGTTAACAATCTCAGTGGTTGGTCTATAAAGGATGGTTTCTATGCAATAAAGAACCTTGTTGCAGTATTGCCCTGCTTATGATCTTTATAATGTTAATATTTACAGTTACAACAGCATGCTTCTGAAAACACAACTGAAACGATACAGTTTATAAGACAATACGTACAGCTACCCTGCAGGGAACAAGAGAGTCATCTCTACTGTCTGGACAAACTCACCATTCCCACCCAAGTGACAAGGTCAACTGTACATATTAACTTGTAACTTGGAATGATTTTTATGTGATAACCAATTATTTCAACAGAACTTTTTCATAGGAATGTGCAAGGTTTCAAAGTAAAGTTACAGGGAGAATCCAATTCATCTCCCAAACCCTTCTACAATCTCAATTAAAATAAATACTATCCAGGTAAGCCTAATACACAAATACATTTAAAAAGCTAGTGTGATTCAGCTGAAAGCATGATCAGGTCATTTATTAAACAATACAAAAATAAAATAAAAAAATCAGATAAACTAAAAAGTAAATCGAAAAGTTTGACAACATAAACTTCTCATAAAACGTTAGTCTGATTTTCTTTTCTTCTTTTATATTATTAAACTCCTTGCTGACAGGTTTAGTTTTTTTTTTTTTTTTTTGCAGTCTATTTATTGCTTCATATTTTGTGTTTCTATAGCAATAGCTATCACTGGTTTTGATTTTGCGAAGGAAGCCTGGTAGCTGCCCGGCAAAATATTTCTAGACAACAAAAGCAAGCAACAGCCCAAAAAAGTTCACTACAGCAATGGATTTTTGAATATTTTTATAAAAGCAATATTTTGGGGTATTCCAGAAAATACTGTAGCGTTTTGTTCACAAAATTGTATTCATGACTACACATTAAATCACTGTTAAACTGATCGGTTGAGAGGACGGATGTACCAACACCGCTTTTTATTTTTTTTATTTTTTTTAAACCTCTTGTATAAAAAAGGTAAAAACTCAGCACATCTACTAAAATGTCAGTTTGTCCCCCAATTATGCAAATGCAGTCTGTATTTAAAAGTATGAACAACAGCAAATCTTTCAGCAAATAGTGAAGCTGCACAGCTTTTGCAGCTGTCTGTTCCGGACGTATCGCATTCATCTGTGACACTGGGGTAGCTGCTCAGTTGGTGCCTTTCGACAGGCGGATTACATTGAGAGATGTGTGTGTTTAGAGGCACGTATTGCACCACCAAGTCACGATTTGCTATTTTAACAAAACAATGCAGCACATGTTCACTTTAATTGAATTGTGATGTTATTTTTTATTTTTTTTAAACCACTGAAACTCAAAGTTCAGCGTACACAGTAAAGCCTTGATGGACTTCTGGTTGAATTTTTTTAGTTTCAGATATCCAATTTAAATCGAAAACTGATTAATAAAATCAATTTAGCTTTTTACCCATTTAAATCTAAAACTAGGATGGGAGCGTGGGAGGTGGTGGGAGGCCCCCAGCCAACACGATGTACCCCAAATGTCTCCAGACAGGCCTGGCTGTACACGGCTCTGTGGCTTAAGTACTGCAAGTGAATGAGAGGACAGGGTAACGGAATTTGTGATGCAAATAAACCGAGGCCTCTTTGGAAGGCTGGACTCCTTATTTAGTGAAATAACATTTTACTACTTCAGCACAGAGACTTACAGTTTTGAATTCTTTAAAATGTGCCTACGGCCAGCTTCTCCTTCTCCAGCTGCAGCGCCTCCATGAAACTGTGGTGCCTCCTCCAGCGAGGACAACGGTATTAGTTCAGTGTAGATCTTCAGGCAAACTGGAGTGCAATCTAAGAGGCTCCCTTCTTTACTCTCATGTTAGAGGAGATTGGAGGTCCATTGGGGGGTGTATCCACACATCTAACTTTTTGAATACAGTTTATCTGAAGAACCACTTATTAAATTGTCAGAATTGAAAAGAAACAAAATAAATACAGTAAGTGTTACTTTGCAAACATCCGATATAAATGGGCACATTCACATTGCATGACACTGGTATGAGCATGCCCATATTCATGGAACAGTGCAGAAAATGTCATGCCTATGAAACTGTGTTAAATTCATGTTTACATCCAATTCCACACTGTAAGTTTGCACACAGGCACCTGTGTGGATGGCTCGGATGGACCAGTCTGAAGCAGCTGTTCCATCTCCTTGCTGAGAAGCTCCTGCTTCAAATTGAGCTCATCTTCCTGAGAGCAAGCAAAGCAACACATACATAGATACGCTGAAGATGAACGGGAAAACAGAAGCTAAAGCAGCACTCAAATGGTTCTCCAGCCCCATGGCTTATATTCTTGGTCACACAACACAGCAGGCAACAACAATAAGTAACGTATTTTGTTGCAACCTTACAGGCTTGAGTAACACAGAAACATTTATACTGTATCAATAAATGCCTAAGTTTGTATATTTTAGGCACTTAAACCACTTAGTTGTTAAAGAAACAGGCTTATAACCAGAAGGTCAAATCCCAGCTCAGCCACTGACTCACTGTGTGACCCTGAGCAAGTCACTGAACCTCCTTGTGCTGCGTCTTTGGGGTGAGACGTTGTTGTAAGTGACTCTGCAGCTGATGCATAGTTCACACACCCTAGTCTCGTATCTAATAAAGCACATAATTATATTATTAAGGTTGCACTTTTTTTTTTTTTTTTTTTTTTTTAATTATAAAAACATTTGACTTTTTTATGGCAAGATTACAAGAAACCAATGAGGACAGTACTGCTATATGTTAATCTGCAAAAAAATGAAATTAAAATTAAAAAAACAGAACACTTGACAGCCAAATGAAAGTGCTATCTATAATCTTAAAAGCAAGCTACATTTAGATACTGACTTGAACAGCTGAATCAGAGAAAGCTTGGATATACATTGCACACAATCCTTTAAATGTATCGCACACTAACTTTGAAATTTGATTTCTAGACAATTCTCCCTGTTTACAGGGCAAGAAAGAGTAGTGGGACTGTGAGCACAATCTGGTCACTGTTAGGGGTAGCACAGAGCAATGAGTTGCACAAACTAATTGCACAATTTTATTTTATTTTTATTTTTTTTTTATAGTGGGGACTAGCACAATTTTGGGAGACAGTTCTTCGCAATGCTATTTATGTTGTTTAATTGGGACGTCACTTCGTTTAACTGGGATACAGTATTTTCAAATGATGAACGGAGGTCACTTTTCAGAGCAAGACAGGTCCTGCAGCACAGTGCAGCGATTATGCTGTGACCTGCGTTAACCACGCTGAACTCTTGAAGCAGCTGCTGGCGTCTCTTGTGGTTTCTCAGGCTGCTGTTGCAAAGAACGTCAACATCGCTGGTGCCATAATAATAATAATAATAATAAATAATAATAATAATAATAATAATAATAATAATAATAATAATAATAAACATTGACTCGATTTTAAATGACATATTTAACATTTAATCATAATGTGATTTCATAATTTTTTTCATTAGAATGTGTGACTAAGGTCATCATAACTGCCTCTTGTGTAACTGGGACAGTCGCTTATTCATGATATTCGTCCTTCTCCCGAGGCGTTCTGATAAAGCCGCTCCGACTGCACTAATACTGACTCAATGGCAATCTGGTTCGTTATTAAATGACCTAGCTTTTTTTCTAGGTCTTGTAAAGACTAGGATTTTTTAAAAATGGTTTTAAATACCTGCATTCCAGCACCACATGCAAGCTCCTCTTAAAACTACAATACCCACAATGCACCTGACTGGACTTCCTGCCAAATGAATACTCAACCAGATTCCACTGTCGTACCCAACCCGTGAAAGACTTGTTTCTACTGTGAGTAAGTGCCAACCCTCAACTGAGCCGTGAAACTACGGCCAACAAGATACTGGCATTGGCTAGATCATCATATTATTCAAATGTAATTGAAACAGATCAAAATAATTTTTGCTTTAATTAATTAATCCCTCACCTGATAGTCTTATCCTTGGCATTGGCTCCTCTCACAGCTGCAATGAGTTCTTACATTTCTTTAAAAATAAAATACTAGGCACCAGAATGAGACTCCACACACGCCTTTTACTAAGGAGGACAAGCACAATTTTACCAACCTCATTACCTTACTTAATAATCTTTGATTACCTTACAGAGCTAGTTCAACACTGAGAGCTACTACATGCTCCCTTGATCCTATTCCTACAAAAACTATTAAAAGATGTTCTTGGTGTTATTAATACCCACATTTTAAACATTATAAATGGTTCACTTTCCTCCTGTACAGTTCCCTCAGCTCTTAAGGTCGCTGTGGTAAAGCCTTTGCTTAAAAACACAATTTGGTCCCTAAAGTCCTCAATAACAACAGACCAGTCTCCAACCTACCATTCTTAGATAAGGTTCTAGAGAGAGTTGTTGCAATTCAATTACAAACATTTCTAACTCTTAATGGTATAGTCGAGAAGTTTCAGTCTGGTTTTCATGGTGCACAGTGACGGCCCTTGTCAGAGTCGACAAAGAGCTTATCAGCAGATCGGACTCAGGCTTTCCATCAGTTTTAATTCTTCTAGATCTAAGACTGCCTTTGATACTGTAGACCAATGGTACTCAGCCCTTGAGATGCAAACCAGTCCAGGTTTTTACCCCAAGTTGCCCAATACAACCAGGTGCTGAGAACAGGACTCCTACCTGTGTTTCTGTCCCAACACTATTTAAGGAAATTAATCACTTTTGGTCAATTCAATGACATGTTAAACACACTGTGCCTACCTTGAGTTTAGTGGCTGCACTCGAATCGCCACAGTTACTACACTGACCTCCCCGTCTTGCTTTCCCTTTGCCTGGTTGCTGAGACCACCAAGGATGTATCTTGCTTGGTGTTCTTGATCCACCTCTAAAAAGTCCTCAGGCATGGAGCTATCCTTCTTGGAAGCCACAGACTGAAACCCTGCAATAGCAGTCTCATAACCCAACATCTCTTTCTTCATCTCAACAGCCTCTAGGCTTTGTCCACTCCATACAGTAGAACTGGGGAGGTTCACAGTCTTTCTTGTGTCTACATGCATACGTGTATTAGAATATGCCATTCTAGATGTACCTTCTTTAACAAACTGTGATATGAACCCCCCAGAGGCAGATGTCCAGGTGACTGGCACATCAGGGGAAGAAAATGTTTCTTGAAGCCTCCAGTAACCTATTTTTTGATATTATGTGTTCTGGTCCCGAGGAAGACACTTTATCCACATAACCTACCTTCCTTTCCTCCCCAAAAGACAACAGGATCCAAGGTTGATTCTGAAGTTCTGTTCTTTTTGCAGCCTGAAAACTACAACCATCCATTTCTCGGTCAGCTTGGTTCTGGTTCTGGTTTAAAGCAAAATGCGTGCCGTGTCTTCATAGAATAAGCCTAGTACAAGAGAAACATTTCTTACAGTTTTAACAGGTCTTTGTTTTGACAGCACGCAGCACACACGCACGATTTATAGTAACTAGCCTATACTAGCTAAGAAATAGTGTTTGCTGAAGAGACAGACAAGCATATCAACTCCAAGCAAGAGTAAATGCGTTATCCACCATGTAAATACTCCCAAGTGTCAACACGTTAATTAACCTAATCGTTTAATTGAATTAAACTACTGCTTCACCAATTCGCGTGTTTAATAATATAAAATACATTTTATTGTTAATAAAAAGTGTACTTGGATGACGGGGGAAAGCTATTTAGATTATGAAATATACCCCTCCCAAGTTTTAATGATATATATTTTTAAACAGCTAGTATAGAGTTTTTTTTTTTTTGTATAAAAGAATTCATTGCGGTTCTTGGTCTGACACATTCTAGATTTCATTCAATTCTGTAAAATAGGGAATGGATTGGACTGACGCACAATAAAAATGATTTGCAAAGTCCGCAAAAGTCTGTCGCGTTACAAATACAGCAACTCAACCCCCCACACCAACACAGACCCCCGGGGATTAGGGTGTGAAAGCGGCCGGAAGTGAAGCGCCGCGACCCGCCTGTGTTTAAAGCGGACTCCGCGGCCTGGGCTCCCAGAAGCGGCGCTGGAACAGTCCTGAAAGATGGCGTCTCTGTCAGTGTGCCAGCCTCGGTGCGGAGGTTTCAGTTTCGAGAACAGTAAGAGGTAAGCTGCTAGAGAGAAACGAGAATAAAAAGCCGGCGGTATTCCTAGAGCGCAAAAGGAAAAGGGCGACAGAGATGTTTCTCATTTAAGCGATTTAAAGTGTCGTTGTGCTAATGAACTCGGGTCAGAAGGAGCATCGCGGCCTGGCTGTGGAATGACTCAGTGAATTTTTAGTTTTGCTTGGTTTGTGTTGTACTGTGCAAATTACACTTAAATAGGGCCATTTAGTTGATGTACATTACTTGCTTAGTTATATAAAGAAACATTCAGATTTATTTAGTTAAATTTAACGATGTTATTTAAAATCTTGGAAAGCAACAACGAATTGACATAATAGAAAATTAAGGTTACAATAACAATAAAAGCTAAAACGAATTTATATAGAGTATAAAAACAGGTATTTCCCTTGGCTTGTCAGTGTTTCCACAGTTTTCCTATACTCCGGTGTTAATTCAGTGACAGTGGCAAAAATTAAAAAGATATACCAGTTTTTAATAGATATATAGATGTGGATGATATATGTACATATAATCCTGTGCTGTAATTTTGAACTTTGTATAAAGTAGCCTAGTCATGCATATATAGCATTATTCTACCCATCGGAATCGTTAGCACCTGAGTCGCTGGAGAAGTTAGGAGTCTGGCTCCTATCTAATAATGCTAAAAAAAGAAGAATGAAAAGTTAGCTAAGGCATGGGTTGATCTAGGCTACATTGTGAATAACTGTTAAAAAAAAAACTAATCAATCTGTGAAATCATTGGCAGGTAAAACTTAGTGTCTTTTAATCGGTTTGTTTTTGTAATAATAATAATAATAATAATAATAGAGAAGAACAGTAAACGTGAAAACATGTATACAATATGAACTATCACTTTGAATGTGCTTACATTAAAAGACACATTAACAGTAGTTTCTAGAATATTTCTGTAATAATTTTGTTATAGAGCTAGCACATTTTATATTTCCACATTACTTGCTTTTCAATCTTATTCTTAAAATGGACTAGTCTAAATAATTACTTTTTCAACTTTGCCTTAATTAATCTTATTCTACGGTGTGAGTCGAATAGGTCAAAGTTCAAGTATATTTTGCTATGGAGGAATAATCACTTTTTGACGTCACTACTGTATGCCTTTTTTTCGAATGGCTCAGAATGCAAATATAGCCTTCATATATATGACGTCATGAAGGGCAAGGCAGGGTTGCCTTCACAACATAAATCTGACCTGAAAATAAAATGGTATAAAAAATCCATTTAAAAACAGAAAACTTTCATAATGAAAAAGTACAAAGGGTAATTTACCAAAACATAGTATGGGTGTTTATATTAAACCCGATCACACAACACTGACTAAAGCCTTATGCTATAACAGCACAAAGAAGTGATGTTAACGAAAGAAACGTTAAAAAGGATTTATTTTAAGGCTAACTGGTTGAAGATTTACCCATGACCAGGAGTTTAATAACAGCAGTGGTCCAAGTTGTTCAGTCTGCAGTGTCAGAGCGACTATAGTTTAACCGCTGTTACTAAACCTGTACAAACGAGGTGGCTCGAAACTTCGTCAGACAATGTAGAGTGCTCCTGCATCACAACTATGAAGAGCTTGTGTGTACATAATGTTAAATGTTTGCATGTGAGAGTCTGTAGTTTCACAGTTCTTGAAATGTACAATTGCAAAGGATTTAGAGTTTGTTATGGTGCATTGCTGGACACTTGATTCAGGGGGGGAAAAAAAAAGTCTGCTGTTTTTAAGCATACACATTCTAACCCCTATTGTGAAAGCACATGTTTACTAGTTAAAAAGCGGAACTTTGTAAGGTAGTGAGAATGTATTACACAAAAATAAATGCAAACAGAAATCGATGCTCTTCTCAAGATTGTGTTTCGTTCACTATTATGTTATCTCCTACTTGTTTCATAATGCAGGAATCTGAGCATTATCTACCTGTTGTGTTCATTTTTAGCGTTGGTGTTTTGGTGGGGGGGAAAAACACTGAATTACAAATCAGCAATGGTCATTGAGATGTCTGTATAAATTAGCAATTTCTATACACTGAAGACATGAAAGGGCTTAGAATGTGTATTGCCCTGTTGCCTTTTAAAGTATTGCATTTTTAAGTCTGTTCTGTTATAATTCAATTTAATCTTGTTCTTTTTGCAGTACTTGACGACTGTAAGCTCACATTAATATTATTATTTTGTTGGGGACATTGTTGTGCACACATTTCTTACCTGAACATTAGGTCAATCCTAAAACACTTTGCTGCCACTTCAGACAGCTCTTCTTTCTTCCTTTCTTTTTTAAATGTTTTTGAATTTGCATGGTGCTCACAGACAGAATAATCACACAGTGACACTACCAGCGAACACGTGTGATTGAAAATTCCTGGAAGCATGGTCATATTGAGTACAGCCTAACAACGTCTCTCCCTCTGTTTGCCCATCATTAATCAATGATACAGTAGGTCTTTCTCGTGGCTTAGTAGTGGGAGATGCACAGTAAAAAGAACGGCAACAATCCATTACGATAATAACTTTTGCCGTAATCTATTTTTTATTTTGACAGACATTGCGGCAAGCAGCTTGGGCATTGCAGCAATTACTGCTTGTGTGTTGATTATTTCGGGCCCTGTATATTATAATAGTTTTGTTTGTTTTACAGAAATGCTCTTCTAGAAGCCGAGTTTACAAAACTAGGACACAGTCTTCCCGCTGCAAGGAAAACCGGCACAACTATTTGCGGAGTTGTATTCAAGGTAATGGAAAGAGTATTAAAATGTTTATCTTGGCATGGTGTTCAGTGTTTCAAAATATGACACCCTGTGTTTGTTGCAAAATGTATGGTATGGTGAGTTTTTAAAGGATCGCGTTTCCATCAGTTTAGCAGTTGTAGCATTAAAAGCCAGACAACAAAACCTGTTCAAACTATTCTTTCAATGTTTAATACAGTTACACACAGTGCCGGCAATGCTGTCTTTATTCAGAGCAGTCCATTACGATCAGTTCCTAATGAAATCGTGTGAACGCACTATTCTGAATATAGGACTGTGTTTACAGTACATGTGTATGCCATTGACAAAGGGTCTGTTTACTTGCAGCATCAGCAATGTAATCTTAAACAAAAAAACATTTGCAGGGTTTTATCAATCAAAAGCCGGAGACCTTGAAGGGGACCTTGAAGTAGTCCTCTTACCTAGGATGCCTGCCGTATTGCCAAGTCATTTGACTTTGTAGGTTTGTGCTTGATGGAGGTGGCACAGTTTGAGATCTCTCAAGGACCTATTCACAAAGGTTTAACTTACTGTAGACTGTTGATTCCCAGTTGTTTTATTTAACCCATGAAAATGCTCAGGACAGTCTGACAGCACACACAAGTTCAGTTCATTATTTAGAATACCACATTCGTATTCAGAATTGATGGATTGTAGCAAAGCTGAAAGCAGACAGGTTCCTTGTGTTGGGTATCAACACCTTCCAAACAGTATTATGGTATCTAGTCAGAGCAAAGTCTTCTGTTGACCAGTAGGAAACTTTATTCTTGCATTCAAAAAAATCTGACCTCAAGTAGTTGCACTCCATATTCTGAATACAGACATAATTTAGGGTGCGTGTAAAAAGTACTGAGTGATTACTGATCTTTTTCCTAAAAGGCTGATCATTCAGAGACTGACTTATGGATCATTACAAGGCCAAAACAGATGATGATGGAAAACAGCCATTGCTAATCATTACTGTTTTTAATTAGACTGATTTGCATACTATAAGTATGGACATTGGACTTCTGTTGTTCATATGATGTCCTTATTCCTAACTGTCAATTCTGTCTGACAAATGAAGAGTGACATTTATTAGCATGGCACATTAATCACCTGTGATCGTTGAATGCAGACAATTATGTTTGATGTGGAACACATTCATGTCAGTTGTGCACATTTTATTTTTTAATTAAGAGCTAATGCATTTAATTTTTTTTTTAGGATGGTGTTGTCCTTGGTGCTGATACACGGGCTACTGAAGGAATGATAGTGGCTGACAAAAATTGCTCCAAAATTCACTACATTTCTCCTAACATCTAGTAAGTAGTTGTATGCTATATATGTATAATACATGTCCATTACTGTAAACTCACTTCATGCATGGCAATATGCAAGGACTGCTGATATCTAGCACCGGTTTAAAACACAGCTGTGCCTAGTGTGACTGAACATAATCTCTTGTTTAACCTGAGAAGCTGTGTTGTTAATTGTGTTTGTGACGACGTCCTAAAGCAGCAAAGGGAACATTTGTAGAAATAGAAGGTAGGATCATTTGCACATAGCTGTGTAATGTTAATTAACTAACCGTGGTATGGAAATAGTAATATAGTGTCGATAAACAAAAAACAGCCCAGCTGTCTTTCCCAGATGAATTTTCATGCTCTGTTTCCTATTGTCAGGTACAGTCAACCCCTTATTAATGTCACCCGCTGCTTATTGCCACATTAAAATGTCCCTGACAGAATGTGACGGGGCCAATGGGGACAGGCTCCTGGTAATATCACTTGCTTTTGAAGCATACAGCTGATTTTCTTCCCTTTGTCATTCTTAGAAATAGAAGCTTAAAATAAGGTGGTTTACATGTAAGGAAGTTGCAGTACAGTACTGACTATCAAAGCAATAGCTAGGTATATTTAGATTTCTTCAGAAAATCAGGCATATTTGTTGCAACACTTCTGTGTTCGCTTGATTTGCTAGGTTATTGGTCAACTTCACTGTTTTCCCAATTTTCATTAAATCCATGTGCATGGATACTAAAATGATTCACTGTAGTTGTATTTACCAATGGGGAGAACCTTACCCTTTTTTCCGTAGCACTGAGTATGCCATCCAATAACTCCCCTTAACACACCAGTTAACCAGGCCTTTTCTTTGGTGTGCCCCTATATCATTCTGACTTTATCTGTGTAAGACCCTCAAACTATTTAATTATAGCAGGGTTCTCTTTATAGAAAGTTACTAAGGGTCCATTCATTTATTTCATGCTTATTAATGGTTTTTTTGTTTGTTTTGTTTTTCTGTAGTTGCTGTGGTGCCGGCACTGCTGCAGATACTGAGATGACCACCCAGATAATCTCCTCTAACCTGGAGCTTCATGCCTTGTCTACTGGACGGCCTTCCCGGGTCGCGACAGCCAATCGCATGCTCAAACAAATGCTGTTCAGGTGACCCACTGACATTAATTTCTACTAGTGCACAGAGCATTTCAGGGTTCCTGTGTACCAGTACAGAGGCTACGTTTTTTGCTACAGAACCTCAAAGCAGGAAAATCTGTTCATCCACATTAAAATAATGTATTCCTAATCCAACAGGCGGCAGTAAAACAAAAACCCAGTAGACCGAGCTGGCATAAATTCACTTTGGGTACATCCACCCATGCTGTGGCTAATAGCCAACATACTGATTTTTTAATACTGGCCAATACAATGGTCTAATTAAAAAAACAAAAAAAACAAACAAACATTGGAGAGCAGTTAAAGCCTATATATGTATATCACACTAAAATAAAAAAATAAACACAAAAAAGCAGCAAACTTTAAAATAAAAAGTAGTAGTATAGTAGTATGTGCAATATGGCCATCTTCCATTTCAGCAACAACCTCTAGGTAAGGAAGAATATGATACTGTTTGATCTCAGCATGTCATGCAATATCCCATTGTGGTTAGCCTTCATTTGCTTCTTCTAAAGTCTAGACCTTTAGTTTCAGATACCTCTAGAGTCAGAGATCATTATTTGACTGTAATGTGTGTCCTTTCCCATGCATGAACTGTGGCCAGTAGTGTGTATCTGGAATGTGATTTGTGACTGAATACTGTTGTCTTGCCCCTCTCCAGGTATCAAGGTTACATTGGTGCTGCTCTTGTGCTTGGAGGAGTAGACTCTGCTGGGCCTCACCTTTACAGCATTTATCCACATGGATCTACTGACAAATTGCCTTATGTTACCATGGGTAAGTGGCAGAGTAAATATATTGTTATTGCTCTATGTAATACAGCTGTGTGTGTGATAAAAAACATAATCATATTAACATCTCCAAATAGAATATTTTGATCGAGACCTGCCTTTGTATTGCACTGCCTAGTATTTTTTGCTTGTTTTGTTTAACATGGTCTGTATTGCAGAAACATAAAATGGTAAAAGCTTAAGAGCCTTTTAAATTAGTAATGGTGCAGCAGAATTACAGCAATTTGAGTGTGATGTGTTTAACTACAATTTCAGTTTTAGCTTAATTGTTTAATTCAATAAAGTTTAAAAAAAAATCTATTGTTAAATAAAAGATTTGACAATATTGATGGGTCTTTTATGGATTTACAGGGATTGCAACACACAAAGTTAGACAGTGAGGAACTGTGTACAATATCAAACAAGCATGATTTGGTATGCAGATGTTTTAAAATAAGATGAGTTAAGGATTTTTTCACAGTAAATGTGGTGGTAATCCTGTTTTGTGGTAGTGTGTTATATTGATAAATATTTATTTATATATGGTGATATGGTTCAGCAGAATGAAGACAAGGGAGTGCTTTCTTAGAGATAATCAGCTTCTAAGATCTGTATTACCATACATTGGAATTCAAGTAGAGGCGATATCCTCAACAAGGAAAGCAGGTTATTGTTTACAGTATTCTTGAATTCCCTTGCATACAAAGAATGGATCTTCTCTTTATTCCACCTAACTCGTCCAGGTTCTAGCAGCTGACTGATCTCAGAACTTTGTCAAGTCTTGAAGTATGTTCTACAACAGCAGTAGTTACTTTTATACAGGGAGGGAAATGCCTTTCTTGATTTGTATAGCAATTCAATCTAATTTGTGTAGCAAAGCTTAGGATTTATATAGCAGTTTCTGAATTAACTATTTCTTGAAGTTGTCTCTTCATTGTAATGGCAAATACCATCGATGATGTAACTTATACTTTTAAAAATGTTGCAAACTTCACTTATCCTGCTATGTTCTTTTTTTTAAACAACTCTGTTTTGAATATTAATCAACAGAACGCGCTACAACAGGCAATAATTAAGTTTGTTTATTTGGCTGACACATTTTACTACAGTTATTGTAGTTACAAAACAATCTAGCTGAAACCAAAAAAAAAAGTACTTATTTTGCTTTAAGGTCTGTTTTTGCAATGTAAAGTTATGACAAACTAAAAGTTGTAATACATTCTTTTGAGGGTTTGACTGAGACCCAGAAGGCTTTGTGGAAGGCTGACTAACTGACAATGGAAAAATCTCTGAGGCTGGAGTGGGATCAAACTGTTTAAGGATTGCATTACTAGGCTATGCTGCTAGGTCCAACACCTTCAAGCAGAACAAAATTGGATGTCTAGTTTTCAATAATTCGTCAAATCAGTCTGTGATACATTTTTTTACATTCTACATATACGTTCTTGTGTGAATTTTAAAGAATTCAAGGCCCCTCCTGACATCAGTAACTACTGTGAATTCCAACCCTGTGTTCTCATCCCTCACATTTTTTTGTAACAACACACATAGTTCTTTGCATGCAAGTTTATCACCTTTACAACAATTGAGTTCTGCAAGCGTTGCATCATTAGAAATATAATCTGACTAGTGGAGAGAGAATTTAATCAAAGAACATTAAATGCAAAATAAAGACACGAACATCTGCAAAGTTTAAAACCCCTTTTGATTTGGACCTTTCCTTTCTGCTACCGGTTTTCTAAGTACTTCACTATGACATTGTAAGATCATAAAAGAACTTCAGTAAGATCATAAAAGAACTTCAGTTGCTCTGCGTTTATGTTCCAGCAGTCTTGTACTGTGAATACGACTGGGTTTTTCAATCTCTGTTTCTAAAATGTCCCCTAATTCTTTCAACTCTGAGATTTTTGTGGCTCCTCTGGTACAGATCAAGGGCTGTCAAAACATTAGTTACTTCATTATTGAGTCATTTAGCAGACGCCTTTTATCCAAAACGACTTACAGACTAGGGTATGAGCTATGCTCCATCAACTGCTGCTGCTGGACCTCTGTTTTACGTCTCATCTGAAGGATGGAGCACAAGGAGGTAAAGTGACTTGCTCGGGTCACACATGCATACACAGTGAGTCAGTGGCTGAGCAGGGATTGAACCTCCTAGTAACAAGCCCCTTTCTCTAACCACTGGACCACCCCATTGTTTCCTGTTGATGTTGAATCACTGGGGTGTTTTAAGACCCCCCTGACTTGACTTTTTGACATCAGCCAGCTCCTATGAACACGCGTTCTTGTCCGGTGACCGTGCTCATGAAAGTGTGTCCCCTTGAGTGCATCTTTAACAGCAAGCTCTTATCTGTAAAACACAAATTTTAAAACCAAACTATCAGGAAGAGTTTCCAAATGCCACCGTCTGTACTAGGTGTCTTGTATGAAAAACAGGTTCCAGTGATTAAGGCAGTGAATTGCTACAAGCCACGGGTTCTCCTCTCTTGGACGAGCAACCAGACCTTTCTTTACACCCAATTAACACTGCTTGCCATTTTTCTAGTGGCTTTACTAAAGTTTCTGTTAGAATTCTCCATTTTGTTTTCTCCCTTCTATTTGAACTTGCAAAAAAGCTCATTGGCAGCCAAGCACAAGTCTGTCAAACTTGACTGGTTGCAACATGTATCAATCCAAACATATTCCATGTGTGCTCCAATCACAAAGTAGTAGTATTTTTTAATGGAATGAACTCATTGGCACACCCAGGCAGAAGTACGGCAGTGTCTCATACTCAGGTTTATCTGATCTGAAATACATGTAAATAGAAGTAATTGCATCGCTAATTATTAGCGAGCCACTAAAGGCGCATTGCAGTTACATGTTCTATCGCGAATTGAGATGCCATCCCATCTATTTCCATCCCTGATTTTATAGATGTTTTCAATTTACTATATTTTAAGTTTGAGTTGTGCACTGTACATA